>NC_057800.1:14833681-14835735 GCF_018294505.1 Triticum aestivum
TAAGTGCATCTTTGGGTTCAAAAACTATGGAAATCACTTCGGGACCCCAAAAAGGTGAGTAATAGTCCACGAAACGGGTCAGAATTGGCCAGAACTATGAGTGTTGACGACGGGCACGTAAACGCACCCCCGGGATAGTGAATCGTGGAAATCGCTCTGGGACCCCAAAACAGTGAGTAATAGTCCACGAGACGGACCAGAATTGGGCAAAATGGTGAGTGTTGATAACCGACACATAAAAGCACCCCGGGGATCGCAAATCGTGTAAATCGCTCTAGGACCCCAAAACGGTGAGTAATAGTGCACCAAACGGACCAGAATCGGCCAAAACTGCGATTGTTGATGACCGACACGTAAGCGCACCGTAGGATTTGTCAATCGTGGAAATCACTTCGGGATGCCAAAACTGTGTAATAGTTCAAAAACGAGCCAAAATCGGCCAAAACTGCGAGTCTTGACGACCAACACGCAAGCACACCTTGGGGTTCGACAAAAATGGAAATCTCTTTGGGACCCCAAAACGGTGAGTAATAGTCCACGAAATGGGTCGGAATCAACAAAACATTCGAGTGTTGATGACCGACATGTAAACGCACCAAGAGGTTCGTCAATCGTGGAAATCACTCCGGGACCCCAAAACAGCGAGTAATAGTCCACGAGACGGCCAGACTTGGCCAAAATTGTGAGTGTTGATGACCGACACATAAACGCACCCCCGGGGTTCGTCAATCGTGGAAATCACTTCGGGACCCCAAAACTGAGTAATAGTCCAAGAAACGGGCCAGAATCGGCCAAAACTGTGAGCCTTGCCGACCAACACGTAAGAACACCTTGAGGTTCGACAGCAATGGAAATCGCTTTAGGACCCCAAAACGGTGAGTAATAGTCCACGAAAGGGACAGAATCGACAAAAACCGCGATTGTTGATGACCGAAACATAAACGCACCAGGGGTTCGTCAATCGTGGAAATCCCTCCGGGACCCGAAACAGCGAGTAATAGTCCACAAAACGGGCTAGAATCGGCCAAAACTGCGAGTGTTGATGAACGACACGTAAGTGCATCTTTGGGTTCAAAAACTATGGAAATCACTTCGGGACCCCAAAAAGGTGAGTAATAGTCCACGAAACGGGTCAGAATTGGCCAGAACTATGAGTGTTGACGACGGGCACGTAAACGCACCCCCGGGATCGTGAATCGTGGAAATCGCTCTGGGACCCCAAAACAGTGAGTAATAGTCCACGACACGGACCAGAATTGGGCAAAATGGTGAGTGTTGATAACCGACACATAAAAGCACCCCGGGGATCGCAAATCGTGTAAATCGCTCTAGGACCCCAAAACGGTGAGTAATAGTGCACCAAACGGACCAGAATCAGCCAAAACTGCGATTATTGATGACCGACACGTAAGCGCACCGTAGGATTTGTCAATCGTGGAAATCACTTCGGGATGCCAAAACTGTGTAATAGTTCAAAAACAGGCCAAATCGGCCAAAACTGCGAGTCTTGACGACCAACACGCAAGCACACCTTGGGGTTCGACAAAAATGGAAATCTCTTTGGGACCCCAAAACGGTGAGTAATAGTCCATGAAACGGGTCGGAATCAACAAAACATGCGAGTGTTGATGAACGACATGTAAACGCACCAAGAGGTTCGTCAATCGTGGAAATCACTCCGGGACCCCAAAACAGCGAGTAATAGTCCACGAGACGGCCAGACTTGGCCAAAATTGTGAGTGTTGATGACCGACACATAAACGCACCCCCGGGGTTCGTCAATCGTGGAAATCACTTCGGGACCCCAAAACTGAGTAATAGTCCAAGAAACGGGCCAGAATCGGCCAAAACTACGAGCCTTGACGACCAACACGTAAGCACACCTTGGGGTTCGACAGCAATGGAAATCGCTTTAGGACCCCAAAACGGTGAGTAATAGTCCACGAAAGGGACAGAATCGACAAAAACCGCGATTGTTGATGACCGAAACATAAACGCACCAGGGGTTCGTCAATCGTGGAAATCCCTCCGGGACCCGAAACAGCGAGTAATAG
>NC_057800.1:14835745-14872670 GCF_018294505.1 Triticum aestivum
GGGGGGGGGCGACCTGGCCAGGCCTAGTGCCTTCTGAAGTGCTCTCAGTTTTGTATATTCTTTTGTCTGCGCGTTTATTTGCACTGGTGGCAAACTTTGATGCCCAGTGGATGTAATATGTGTGATAGCCGTGATAGCCTAGCGTAAGTTGCTTGCTTATTTATTTCCTTGTTGTCTTGTTTATTTGTTTGCTTCTAGTCATTGCAGTTCTTTTTCCGCGGTTTGCTAGTGGCTGCAATAACCTATTTTTTAAAACTAGGCCACAATAACCATGGGCTAATATTTACTGTAGTGACACTGGGCCTCCTACGGGCCGTAGAAACAGTGGGCCTTCTTCGGGCCATAGAAACAATGGGCCTTCTACGGGCCGTATCATCAATGGGCCTTATACGGGCAGTATGATCAATGGCCAAACATGGGCCAATAAGAGGCCGCATTATGGCCGTAAACGGGCTAGAGTTGGAATCGTCCGTTCATGGGCCGACCATAACGGCCCATCGTTAATAGGTCGTATTTGATGACGCTATGAAAACGGCCCAACGTATTAACGGACCACAAACGGGCCGACTATAACCACGACCTGAATTTGGCCCACAAGCAGAAAATGACTGTAACGGGCCGTAAGTAAACGACTGCTGGAAATGAGCCCAAGAATAACTGGGCTCTGAGAAGTCCGAAAGATAACATGGGCTGGAAACGGCCCAACGGAATAACGGGCCGTTAATGGGTATAAAGTGATACACTATTCATTACGGGCCAGTTTCACCATGGGCCGTTAATGGGTGTAAAGTGATACACTCTTCATTACGGGCCAGTTTCACCACGGGCCGTTAATAGGCCAAGAGTTACATAGGGCCTCATATGGGCCGAAAGACGTCATGGGCCATATATGGGCCAGAAGTGAAAACGGGCTGGAATCATATTGGGTGGCCCACATGACGCTTGAGGGAGTCCTGGATTAGGGGGTCTCCGGACAGCCGGACTATATCCTGTGGCCGGACTGTTAGACTATTAAGATACAAGATTGAAGACTTCGTTCGTGTCCGGATGGGACTCTACTTGGTGTGGAAGGCAAGCTAGGCAGTACGGATATGGATATCTCCTCCTTTGTAACCGACCTTGTGTAACCCTAACCCCCTCCGGTCTCTATATAAACTGGAGGGTTTTAGTCCATAGGACAATATACAATCATATCATAGGCTAGATCAACTCTTTGATCTCGTGGTAGATCAACTCTTGTAATACTCATATCATCAATAATGAATCAAGCAGGACATAGGGTTTTACCTCCATCAAGAGGGCCCGAACCTGGGTACAATATCGTGTCCCCTGCCTCCTGTTACCATCCGCCTTAGACGCACAGTTTGGGACCCCCTACCCGAGATGCGCCGGTTTTGACACCGACATTGGTGCTTTCATTGAGAGTTACTCTGTGTCGTCGCCATTAAGCTTGATGGATCCTTTAATCATCGATAGTGATGCGGTCCAGGGTGAGACTTTTCTCCCCGGACAGATCTTCGTATTCGGCGGCTTCGCACTACAGGCCAACTCACGTGGCCATCTGGAGCAGATCGAAAGTTACGGCCCTGGCCACTAGGTCAGGTTTGGAAGCTTAAACTACACGGCCGATATCTGCGGAGACTTGATCTTCGACGGATTCAAACCCCTGCCAAGTGCGCTGCACGGTCTCGATGAGCATGATTTAGCTCTGTCGTCGAACAGTGTTCAGGATATTGCACCGGCGACTGCTCCGACCCTCAATTCGGAGCCAATCGCGCCATCCATGGACGGGTGGATAGACCCCACCATAGAGGCCATACTCTCAGCGGAGATCGAGCCAAGGAACGACCTTGCCTTTCACGAGAGCTGTGTTGCCGAACTACCGGATCCTTCTCTGGCCACGGACTCCGAACCGCCTGCACCCGTGCCTGTCGAATCCGGCTGGGCGCCGATCATGGAGTTTACCTACACGGATTTTTTTCAGCACTCGCCCTTCGGTGACGTACTGAACTCATTAAGGTCTCTCTCCCTGTTAGGAGAACCCTGGCCGAACTATGTTCGGCAGGATTGGGATGTGGATGATGAAGAAATTCGCAGCCCACCCGCCACCCACTTAATAGCCACTATCGACGACCTAACGGACATGCTGGACTTCGACTCCGAAGACATCGATGGTATGGACGACGATGCAGGAGACGAACAGGAACCACCGCCCACAGGGCACTGGACGCCCACTTCATCATATGATGTATACATGGTGGACACACCCAAAGAAAATGATGACGAGGAACGGAAGGACGCAACGAAGGATTGTCCCCTCGAGAAGCAGTCAAAACGGCGGCACAGGCGCCACTCCAAACCCCACCTCGGCAGAAACAGCGGTTATATAGGCCCAGCGATAGAGCAGGGTGAACCATCGCCCGACCAGGGAAACACGGAGAATCAAATCGAACAACCCGACTCCGTCGAAGATAACAGTCCGGAGCAACAGAATGCCCATCAAAGGCTGGTTGCCACTGCGAGGAGTCTGAAAAAGCAGAAGCAAAGGCTCAAGGCTGCACAAGACACACTCAAAATCAGATGGAGTGAAGTACTCAAAACAGCAGCGAAGTACAGCAGTAATCACCACACCAAGAGCTACCCGAATCGAAAGTTGCTACCTGAATTTGATGAGGAGGCCTTAGATCCTCCACAATTAAAAAATAAAACGGCCATCCGGTCGGATAGACGACCTCATAGCCAACATAAAGTGGCAAACCACGCCGCACATAAACCAGTACGCGATCCGCGTAAGGGCTCGCATCAAAAGGACGGCGCAACCAGATCCATCTACGGACCACGCAAATGCGCTCCAACATATAATGCAACACAACAAACATCCGAACACCATGGTACACCCAAATACAAGGGTGCCGCACACCCGCTATGTTTCACCGATGAGGTGCTGAACCATGAATTTCAAGAGGGATTCAAACCCGTAAACATACGGCTAGGGGTCTGGATTGAGGACTACATCCTCCATATCCATCTGGCTCGAGGAGATGATCTCCACGCCATTAAGTACTTACCCCTCAAGTTCAAAGGGCCATCTCGGCACTGGCTTAAAAGCCTCCCCGAAAACTCCATTAGAAGCTGGGAAGAGCTCGAAGACGCTTTTCGGGCAAATTTTCAAGGGACTTATGTCCGACCACCGGATGCAGACGATTTGAGTCATCTAACTCAATAGCCCGCAGGGTCAGCCCGAAAGCTTTGGAACAGGTTTCTTATTAAAAAGAGCCAAATAGTCGACTGTCCGGACGCCGAAGCCTTAGCAGCTTTCAAGCATAGTGTTCGAGACGAATGGCTCGCCAGACACCTCGGCCAAGAAAATCCGCGAACAATGGCAGCATTAATAAGCCTCATGACCCGCTTTTGCGCGGGCAAGGACAGCTGGTTAGCCCAATGCAGCACCAGCGACCCAAGTACATCCGAAGTTAGGGATGGAAACGGGAAATCACGACGCAGCAATAATAAGCGGCGGAATAAAGAAGACAACCTGAAGAGCATGACGGTAAATGCCGGATTCAGAAGTTCTCGGCCAGGTCAGCAAAAGCCGCCCTCCAAAGGCAACAGAGACGAATTGTCCACCCTAAAAAAAATTCTGGACAAAACATGTCAGATCCTTAGCACCCCTGATCAACCTGTAAATCATACCAACAGAGAATGTTGGGTCTTCAAACAGTCCGGCAAGCTCAACGCCGAACACAAGGGGCAGGATACACCAAGTGAAGACGAGGACGAGCCTCGCAAGCAAAGCACAGGGGAACAGAAGAAATTCCCACTAGAAGTCAAAACAGTCAACGTGTTACACATGATAAAAGGGAGAAACAAAGCGGCACCTTTAGAGAAACATGCCCTAGGGCCTATCACTGCGGAGCTCCGCCACTGGTCGTCTTAATCGATCAGCTTCGATCATCGGGACTACTCGGCAAGTATCCGGCATGCAGGATGGGCTAGCTTGGTATTAGATCCAATAATTGGCGGATACCACTTCACACGAGTCCTGATGGACGGCGGCAGCAGTTTCAATCTGATATATCAGGATACAGTCCGCAAAATGGGGATAGACCCAACAAATATTTGCAGCAACAATACTACCTTTAAAGGAGTAATGCCAGGTCCAGAGGCTCATTCCAAGGGCTCCATGCTACTAGAGGTTATATTAGGCTTCCCCGATAACTTCCGCAGCGAAAATTTAACCTTCCACATCGCTCCGTTCCAAAGTGGCTATCAAGCACTACTCGGACGCGAAGCTTTCGCTCGCTTTAATGCAATACCGCATTACGCTTCCCTCACGCTTAAGATGCCCGGTCCACATGGCATCATCACAGTAAATGGAGATATTGAGCGTTCCTTGAGCGCCGAAGATAGTGCGGCCGCCTTAGCAGCCGCACACTAAACGGCCTCACCAACTCAAGCATTCGACACGTCGTTAAGACCACGGACGCGGTTAGACGAGTCCGGCGCAGCTATATGTAATTAATACAGGTTTGATGGTCATACCCCTAGTACAATACAAGGGGCTCAACGTACGCAAACAAGTGGCAATTAGGCTCAATCTTACTCATCTTGAATTATACATGGTTTCTTTAGTATAACCTACCTTTTTGCACGACAACTTTTCAACTAAGTTCCTCTTTTTACAGATGACCATCGTGCTACACCCGTCCAGGATACAGCACAACGGAGACACAGGTGCAGACGTGCAGCAGGGACCCGTTCCAAGGATCTTTTTAGATAAAGACCCTGCGTAAACCTTTTTTACTGTCTCTTGTTGCTACACATGCCTTGAATTCTCAGAACACTTGAGAAGGATGCTAACGTCTTGGCATGTGGCCACGTCAGAATAATGCATGTACCTGGACACCAGGGGCTTATTACAAAGGGCACTGTTTAGGCCCAGTTTACACCATAAAAGGCCGAATACCTTAGGGAGTGTTCGGCGTCGCGAGTTTGGCCTTATATGCATCAGCTCCGAATCATGTCTTTGGTCAAATGTTGGGTTTGCTCGGCTCCTGTGTTTTGCTACCTTACGTTCCACTCTATCGGCTAAGGCGGCACCAGGAGAACTACTGTGATTGTGCCCTGGTTCATCCGGAAGAGCACCTCAGTAGAGAAAGCCGAAAACTGACTGTCATGATATAGCGTGAGACTGGTCAACCACTCGATGACCTATTGGAATCTTCAGGATTCCTCCGCATTAACGAAGGGCCGTTTCCCGGCCAGGCATGTACGCACCCTGAATCCGGACGAGTGCGGAGCCACCAGGGGCTATATAGTAGCCCCACTGTCAAACTCCTCTGGCTAAGTGAAAGTGTTAAAGCATTATAGTCCGGTTGCCTAGTTCGCTGCGCTATCACCTCCTTAATAGGACCAAGATGTTGGATTAAGTGTGAATACGCGTCTTCTGCGAAGACCCCCGCATTATATGTGTGGGGGCTGAAGCCGATGACTGCAATCTGTCAGGTTATATACATGTATACATAAACGGCCGCACATGAGACATCATAATACTTTTGGGAAAAAGTATAAATACATCCTTGATAAATTCAATAAAACATTGTTTTTGCAATCGGAATACATATCACTCAAACAAAACATTCTTCGAGCACTCGGCCTCTATCAAACGAGCGCCCTCAAGAACTTCTTCAAAATAGTGCTCGGCAGCCACTCGGCCTATGGCCGAACCCTGCGCCACGACAGTGGTGGCATCCATCTCCACCCAGTATGTTTTGACACGGGCAAGGGCCATCCACGAGCCTTCTATGCACGCTGACCTCTTCATCACATTAATGCATGGCACTGCACCAAGGAACTACTGCACCAAGCTAAAATAGCTGTTCGGCTTTGGCCATTCCGGCCATAGATGATCCACGACAGACCTCATGGCGAGTCTGGACAATCTATTGAGTTCGGCCCATTCGGCAAGCTGATCAGTCAATGGAAGCGGATGCTCTGGAACTATAAATTGCGACCAGAATAGCTTGTCCACTTCATGATCTATTTGATCTCGGAAGTATTCGGCCGCATCGACAGCGCTTGCCGCCAAGTCCAGATATGCGTCGGCCGAACTCCACAGCCAATCCAGAGGGGCATACCGTAGATCTCCGAACTTCCTCCGCAACATAAAGGGCTTCCCAGCCACAATGTCCCCTGCTTCACGCAGTTCCTCCTTCTTTGCTCTCATTGCAGAGCGGGTGTCTTTGGTCGCTGTCGGTGTCAAAACCGGCGGATCTCGGGTAGGGGGTCCCGAACTGTGCGTCTAGGCCGGATGGTAACAGGAGGCAGGGAACACGATGTTTTACCCAGGTTCGGGCCCTCTCGATGGAGGTAAAACCCTACGTCCTGCTTGATTAATATTGATGATATGGGCAGTACAAGAGTAGATCTACCACGAGATCGAGGAGGCTAAACCCTAGAAGCTAGCCTATGGTATGATTGTGTATATGGGGTTGATTGCCTATGGACTACGACCCTCCGGTTTATATAGACACCGGATAGGCTTAGGGTTACATAGAGTTGGTTACAATAGTAGGAGATCTTGAATATCCGCATCGCCAAGCTTGCCTTCCACGCCAAGGAAAGTCCCATCCGGACACGGGACGAAGTCTTCAATCTTGTATCTTCATAATCCTGGAGTCCGGCTGAAGGTATAGTCTGGCTACCCGAACACCCCCTAATCCAGGACTCCCTCAGTAGCCCCTGAACCAGGCTTCAATGACGACGAGTCCGGCGCGCAGATTGTTCGGCATTGCAAGGCGGGTTCTTCTCCAAATCCTGTGTACCTGTAGGAATAATGTCCGATTTTTGTAATGTAGTCCTCCTCGGCTTCCACGCCCAATAATGGTCATCTTCCACGTGTCAAACAAATGCGAAAAGCCGGGGCGTTTTTACATCCACACCTCTAGCCGTATAAACGAGCCGCCTATTTAACGGGATGGGGATTTAGGTCCAAAACACATCTTCTCCTCTCCGCGAGTTATCATCAGAGCGCCTCCAGCAAAGGTCCGTTCCAACATGACCAGCCGTCGCAGCTCCTCCCCTCACCCCTCCGGTTCCAATCCCGGGGACTGGGAGAGTTGCACCATCCCGCATAGTGAGTTAGTGTCGCTTCAGGCCAAGGGATTTCTCCCTCAGGCATACATGGTCCCGGTCCGAGCCGGACTCGCCACCTACAATGGTGGAAAACAAGCAGAGAGCACCCCCAATCCTTCTAAAGGAGAACGGGTGTGACTAGTCCCCTATCTAATAAGGGGACTGGGATTTCCAATTCATCCATTTCTCCGCGGGCTTCTGGAGTTCTACGGCCTCCAGCTGCACAATCTCACGCCCGCCTCCGTATTACATATTGCGGGTTTCGTCGCCCTTTGCGAGATATTTTTAGGTGTTGAGGCTCATTTCGCGCTGTGGAAGAGGTTATTCTGCCTGGTGCCCCGTTCTCAAGAGGGGTCTATATACCAAGTGGGCGGAGCCGAAGTATGGCGCATCGCCGGGACCGGATACCTACCCGGAACCCCAAAGGAGGCGTCCGAGGACTGGCCTTCGGAATGGTTTTACATAGATGACATCCCGCTACCGGACCCTATCCAGGTCGGTCTCCCTGAGTTCAACAGTGCTCCATTGAAGAAACGCTTGAGCTGGCGTCCGCGGAGCTCTCAGAGAGAAAGCGACAGAGACGTCCTTTACCTGATGGGCCGGATAAGACTGTTGGCTCATTCCGGACTAACCATGATTGGAATCATGGCTACATGCATTATGCGGGGGGTGCAGCCGCTTCAATATAGAGGCCACCCCATGTGGGATTTCAACAGGGAGGATGACGCCACACGTTACGGTCAAAAGGGGCCGGCCTCAGCCGCCGCCTTAGTAAAGATCTTATCCTCGTTGTACAAGGGAGAAAAGGAGGAATTCCTCTGCGTCAACCCGCAGGCCGGATTCAGTATGTACGATCCTCCAAGCTGGGTAAGTGAACAATTGCGCTTGCCCGTTTGTTTTATACTCCCACGGTTAGATAGGTAGTCTAGCAACTTCTTCAATGCAGGAACTGCGACAGGAGGTAAAGGATATAAAGAGCCGCCCTCCACAGCCCGAGGACCCAGAACGGTCCCTCAATCCAGACTCCGAAGAGGATCCGGACATATCGGTGGAGCTTATCGACGGGGTGTTCCATCAACTAAGCAAGGATAATACCTTGGTAGCCATTACGGCGGATTACCCAGGGTTAATCCTGGCCTCCCAGGTGAAAGAAACCGGGGTCTTATTCCCTTGAAAGAGATTCCACCCTCATGTATCCCGGTGTTTCTGACGACAACCATGTTTTGCAGGGGAGATTTCCGAGGCAGGAGGCCGAACCTGCGGCGGCTAGCCAACGAGGGGCCGCAGGGCCCCGGGGGGCAAAAAGGAATGTAGTCCGGACTGAGATGCCGGCGCAAAGGTATAGTGCACCCTCTGTTTCTCTGGAGTTATTATGTCAGGGCATATTAACGTTCATGCTATCTTCAGAACAAAGAGACCTCGCCAGACTACATCCGGAGAGGTTGCCAATCGCGCCTCCACCAGCCAGGCTCCAATGTCTGGCCAGGAAGCGGAGGCGAGCACAAGGCGCGCACCGGACGCTCCTCTGACAGAGGATGCGGACGGGCTGTCTGCCACAAATTCTGAAGTGGAGAGTGCCATGAACCACAGGCGTCGCCGGACAATTCTACACGACGCTTGTTTCTCCCAAGAGGCTTTAGATGCCTTTAATTCGGGAGATGCGTACCTCCGTGCCGCTCAAAATGGTTTAGCCAGAGCCACGGAGCAGTATGTAAAAGACATACGGGTAAGAAAATTTTGGTTAAATATATATATATATATATATATATATATATATATATATATATATATGCCAGTAGCCCCCGAGACTTGAAGCAGTTTAGAGCAACTGATTTAAGGATCATTTAATATGCAGGTTCTTACAGAGAAGAATACCGTGCTGTCCCAGGAGCTGGAAAAGTGCAAGGCCCAACTAGAGGCCGCACTAGCCATAGCAGGGGAGCCCAAAGAGACCCCCTCAGGTAAGATACACTTAGAAATATTAGTACTGTGCGGTGTGGGTGCAAATCTGACAAATCATATTGCAGATGGCGCCGGACTCGATCCGGACAAGCAACAACTCTTACGCCGGCTAAAGGCCGGTGAGAGTACATTGACAAAGGTGAGGCGAGAGAAGAATGATCTTCAGGATGCCAACACCAAGCTGGACGTCGAACTTAAAGATGTTCATGGCCAGCTATCGGACTCCACGAAGGAGAATCAGCGGCTTCGACGCGGCATATTTAGTAAGTGCTTGAACAAACTTTGAAAAAAGCGTTCGGCACGGAAGTCGACTAACAGAGTAATGTCTGTAGGTATGCTCACAGGTCGTCCTGCAGAGGAGATGCCCGGTTCTACGGGTGACCTTCTTCTCGAACTCTTGCAACTGCATGTGCGAATTCGGCAGGCGATGCGAGGTATTGCCCAAGCCTTATGGCCTGCCCACTCCGTGCCCGAGGGCCTTGGAGAGCTTACGGAGAAGCTGAAGGGAGCTCGGCGGTGCTTCCGGTTGTGGAAGATATCGGCCTGCCGACAAGGCGCTAGGGAGGCCTGGGCCATGGTGAAGACCCGTTTTACGAAGTCTGACCCAAACCACATGGCTGAGGTCGGACCAGTGGGACCTGACGGGAAGGAGATCCTTGTAAGCTTAGTATACGGCCAAGTAGAGTTGGCCGCGAAGTATTCCCAGCAGGACTGTAAATTAGACAGCCTGTTAGATGGTATAGAAGAGGAATACAATCAGTCAGAATGACTGTGTAATTTTAAATTGACATGTGTAATGCCTTCTAGCCAGATTGTAGATCGTTTGTCATTGCCGACCTTTTCGCTTCAACCTCGGGACCTGACGGTCCGGAGTGTGTCCGAATACCCTAGCGGTTATATAAGAACCGGGGTATGTGTGGAGACCCGGCGTAGGGGTCATCAGTGCTTTATCAGACAAGTGCCCAACTAGTTATCTTATATTACATGGTTAGTAAGAAACATCTTCCAGAGAGAATAGTTCCGTTAAGGGTTCCTTTCGTTGGGAGGCATGCCCTAAGGTGCATGTCCGGACTGCGTGAAGAGACGCAGAAAAAAGCATCTGGGGGCGCATAAAATGAGTAAAAAGGTCATCTTTTATTTCACCGACCGAATATTCCCTTAAGAACGCTAGCTTTCGGCTTCACCCAATCTGAGGTACACATCCGGCTGACCCGGCAGTAACAATCACAGAGGTGCTCCCTTTACCACCTAGCCGAACAATCAGGAACGTAGGGGTAAGCACAGGAGCCAGGCAACCCAGCTTGGCCAAAACTTAAGTCATATCGATGCATATAATGGTGAAGAAAAGGGTACATGCGGAAGTTTGACGCATGTGTTGGGCGCGAAGCCCGTATGAATAAGCTTCTGTTAAAGAAGCCCCCAGGTATAATGAGCGTGAGTGGCGCGTCACTAGGTGAGCCTTTAAGGGCTATAAAAGAAAAAGTGGGAAGGAGAGAAATGTAAGACAGAGAAATGCAAAAAGGACTGGACAGAGGAAGGAGACGAACACAGAATCCGGCGCTAGGCATAGAATCTTCGGAGACGGGCGGCGTTCCACGGGTTCGGCTCGAGTCGGTTGTTCGACGCATCTCGCAGGCGGTACGCGCCGCCAGTCAGGACTTGGTCGATTATGAATGGACCTTCCCACTTGGGCTTGAGTTTGTCCTTTTTCTTATCCGGCAGGCGTAGAACTAGTTCGCCAACATTGTAATTCTTGGCCCGTACTTCTCTGCTTTGATATCTTCGGGCCTGCTGTTGATAAAATGCGGAACGGGCTTTTGCCACGTCACGCTCCTCCTCCAAGGCGTCCAAGTTGTCCTGTCGATCGAGCTCGGCTTCTCTTTCTTCGTACATGCGCACTCTAGGTGAGTCATGAATTATGTCGCAGGTAGAACTGCTTCTACGCCGTACACCATAAAAAATGGTGTATCTGGTGGTGCGATTTGGTGTGGTCCGCAGCCCCCATAGCACGGAGTCTAGCTCCTCTACCTAGTGCGTGTTAGATTCCTTAAGGGACCGCACCAGTCTGGGTTTAATGCCGCTCATGATAAGACCATTTGCACGTTCGACCTGGCCATTGGTTTGTGGGTGATAGACGGAAGCGTAATCGAGCTTGATGCCCATGTTTTTGCACCAGAGTTTTACCTCGTCGGCGGTAAAGTTTGTACCGTTGTCGGTTATGATGCTGTGGGGGACGCCATAACGGTGTACAACCCCGGATATGAAGTCTATCACAGGTCCGGATTCAGCCGTTTTAACAGGCTTGGCTTCTATCCATTTGGTGAACTTATCAACCATGACCAGTAAGTATTTTTTCTTATGGGTCCCACCTTTAAGGGGTCCGACCATGTCAAGCCCCCAGACCGCAAAAGGCCAGGTGATGGGTATAGTTTGGAGTGCGGTGGGTGGCATATGGCTTTGGTTGGCAAAGAGTTGGAAGCCAGCGCATCGTTGGACTAGGTCCTGAGCGTCTGCCCGGGCCGTCGGCCAATAAAAACCAGTACGGAAAGCCTTGCTAACAAGGGACCGAGCAGCGGCATGGTGACCATCGAGTCCGGTGTGAATTTCAGCCAGAAGGTTCCGCCCTTCCTCTTCGGAGATGCACCTTTGAAGGACTCCGGTAGTGCTTTTCTTATAAAGCTCTCCCTCATGGACTCTATAGGCTTTAGATCGCCGCACTATGCAGCGGGCCTCGTTTTGGTCCTCCGGGAGTTCCTGCCTAGTAAGGTAGGCTAGGAATGGTTCTGTCCATGGGGCGATAACCGCCATTATTACGTGGGCTGAAGGTGTAATTTCGTTGGCAGAGCCTCCAATTGTGTGAGATTGTTCGGCGTCGAGTGGTGCGGCTGGGTTCGGGCTGTTATTTGTGGGTTCCCCCTCCGATGCTACGGATGGCTTGAACAATATTTCCAAAAAGATGTTGGGGGGGGGGGATAGCATCGCGTTTTGCTCCGATGCGTGCTAGGACGTCCGCCACTTAATTGTTTTCTCGGGCTATATGTTGAAACTCCAGCCCTTCGAACCGAGCTGACATTTTTAGGACGGCGTTGCGGTAAGATGCCATTTTTGGGTCTTTGGCGTCGAAGTCTCCGTTTATTTGGGATATCGCGAGGTTTGAATCCCCGCGTACCTCTAGGCACTGGATACCCATGGATACTGCTATCCGGAGGCCATGTAGGAGGGCCTCCTATTCGGCTGCATTGTTGGAATCCGTGTACATGATCTGGAGCACATATTGGACTGTGTCTCCTGTGGGGGACGTCAGGACGATGCCGTCCCCCAGTCCGGCCAACATTTTGGAGCCGTCGAAATGCATAATCCAGTTTGAATATGTGTCGTACTCTTTGGGGAGCTCGGCCTCCGTCCATTCTGCGACGAAGTCGGCCAAAACTTGCGATTTAATAGCTCGCCGTGGCTTATAAGTTATATCGAACGGGAGAAGCTTGATGGCCCATTTTGCAATCTGGCCCGTTGCATCGCGGATGTTGATAATATCGTTGAGTGGTACTTTCGAGGCTACTGTTATGGAACACTCTTGAAAGTAGTGTCGTAGCTTCCGGGATGCCATGAATACCGCGTATGCAATATTTTGATAATGCGGGTACCGTGATTTGCATGGAGTGAGGACAGTGGACACGTAGTAGACCGGCCTTTGAAGGGGGAATTTGTGTCCGTCCGTTTCCCACTCGACAATGAGCACTGCGCTGACAACTTGGTGTGTTGCTGCAATGTACAATAACATTGGTTCACCGGTGTTTGGCGCGGCCAGGACTGGGTTTGTTGCCAATATGGCTTGTATTTCATGAAGTCCGGCCGTGGCGGCATCCGTCCACTCGAAGTGTTCGGTGCGCCGAAGGAGGCGATAGAAGGGGTAGTGCCTTTTCTCCCAAGCGGGAGATGAAGCGGCTTAAAGCCGCCACGCATCCGGTTAATTTTTGTATTTGTTTAAGGTCCTTTGGGACATCCAATTGTGAAAAAGCTCGGATCTTGGCTGGATTTGCTTCAATTCCTCTACTGGATACAATGAAGCCCAAGAGCTTTCCGGCTGGAACGCCGAAGACGCATTTTTCCGGGTTGAGCTTGATGTCATATTTTCGGAGGTTATCGAATGTAAGCCTCAAGTCGTCTACTAGAGATTCGACATTTCTTGATTTGATGACCACATCATCCACGTACGCCTCCATTGTTTTGCCGATTTGGTTTGCCAGGCATGTCTGGATCATGCGCTGATATGTTGCGCCGGCGTTTTTCAGCCCAAAGGGCATTGTGTTGAAGCAGAATGGGCCGTATGGTGTGATGAATGCTGTTGCGGCTTGGTCTGATTCTGCCATTTTGATTTGATGGTAACCGGAGTATGCGTCGAGGAAACACAACGAATCGTGTCCTGTAGTGGCATCGATAATTTGATCGATATGGGGGAGGGGGAAGGGATCCTTTGGGCAGGCCGTGTTAAGGTCTTTAAAATCGACACACAGGCGCCAGGATTTGTCCTTCTTTGGTACCATCACCAGGTTTGCTAGCCAGTCCGGGTGCTTTATGTCTCTAATGAATCCGGCCTCCAATAGCTTGGCTAGCTCCTCTCCCATAGCCTGTCTCTTGGGTTCGGAAAAATGCCGAAGGGCTTGTTTGACAGGTTTAAATCCTTTTGGATATTTAAGCTGTGTTCGGCCTGCCTGCATGGGATCCCTGGCATGTCTGAAGGGTGCCAGGCGAAGATGTCCCAGTTCTCTCATAGGAACTCTCGCGGTGCGGCGTCTACATCAGGGTTCAGTTGTGCCCCGATGGAAGCTGTTTTATTGGGGTCCGTTGGATGGACCTGGAATTTGACTATTTCGTCAGCTGGCTTGAAGGATGTGGATTTGGATCTCATGTCGAGTATAACATCATTCCTGTAAATCGTGGAGCGCAGCGCAGTCAGTTCCTCGGCCGCTAAGGCTTCGGATAGTGCCTCAAGGGCTAATGCGGCTGTCTTGTTTTCGGCGCGGAGTGCTATGTCCGGATCACTAGCTAGAGTGATAATGCCATTCGGCCCGGGCATCTTAAGCTTCATGTACCCGTAATGGGGTATTGCTTGGAAGATTGTGAATGCTTCCCGCCCTAGTAAAGTGTGATATCCGCTCTTAAACGGGGCCACCTGAAACGTAACTTCTTCGGACCTATAATTATCCGGCGTGCCGTACACCACATCTAGTGTGATTTTTCCTGTGCATCGCGCTTCCCGAATGGGGATTATTCCTCTAAAGCTTGTGCTGCTTCGCTTGACGCGGTTCCAGTCTATTTCCATTTTTGAAGGGTTTTCTCATAAATGAGGTTCAGTCCGCTGCCTCCATCCATGAGCACCTTGGTGAGGAGAAAGCCGTCCACTATGGGACTAAGGACCAATGCGGCTGGTGCTCGGGCTGTTCGGAATCTAGGTTCATCACTTGCGTTGAAGGTAATGGCAGTGTCGCTCCATGGATTTATTGTTGCAACTTGATAGACTTCGGCGAGGCTGCGGAGTGTTCTTTTTCACACATTGTTTGATGCGAAAGTCTCGAAGACTGTGAGAACGGTACAGGTGTCCTTGGGCTGGCTTTCTGCGGCCTCCGGAATTAAGGGGTCCTCGCCGATCTTGGCCACCTGCCGGAGTATCCAACATGCTCTAAGGCTGTGAGTTGGTGTGGCGTCCTCTGTACTGTGAATTCTACAGGGTCCATTGAGCCATCTTTCCAGTACGGTTCCATGCCCTGTAGAGGGTTTTGGCTTTTTGCTGTTTATCCCGGGTGTACTATGATGATGCACCCTCTTAGTTCGGACGGGATTACTATTCAAGGTCGGGTTATCCCAAAATTTTATTTTGGTTTTCCAGGCGCTTTGCATCGCACAGTATTTTGTACTATGGACGCCAAGTCAGCGAAGCGTGTAATATCACGACGACTTACGGCGTTAAGGATTCCCTTGTCCGTGCAATTACTGCAGAAAATTGAGATTGCGTCTTCCTCGCGACAATCCTTTATCCTGTTCATAACTAGGAGGAATCTGGCCCAGTAATGATGTACTGTTTCCTCGGGCCTTTTCCTGATTTGGGAGAGATCGCTTATGATGGGGTGGGCGGGTGTCGTTAAATCTGAAACCTCACTCAATCCAAGATTCAGAGGCCGATGAGTTTCCGAACTCTGAAGTTCGGATTCTTGGATGTTGTCCAATGAATCTGGCCCATTGCCTGATCCTAATCTCAGGTCTTGAGTTACATCTCCCCCTCCGCGGGTATCCGGCTTGGAGGGGTCGGGAATTCGGACGTAGCTAGTCCTGAAAATATATGAAGGGTCGCCGCACTGCGTCTCTACCACGGCAACGTGGTGGGTGACCTGGGGAGAGTTAATTTCTCTTAGATCGGGTTTAAGCCCAACCTGGTCGTAATCCGTAGCGACCCCGAGGGCGGCGATGCGATCCAAGAGCTCGTTTACGGAAGAGAGCTCCATTGGATCTAGCTGCTCGACGAGGTCCGAGCTGGCGTGTAGGTTGCTTTTGATGACCCGAGAGGTCACCGTGAGCGCAATAGCCGAACAGGCGGTCATGAGGAAACCACCTAGCCGGAGGGTTTGGCCGACAGCCAAGGCTCCCTTAGCAATGGCGTCATCTTGAAAGACGGGAGGAGGCATCCTTCCTGATTGCGACGGCATAGAGGAACTCTCAATGAAAGCACCAATGTCGGTGTCAAAACCGGCTGATCTCGGGTAGGGGGTCCCGAACTGTGCGTCTAGGCCGGATGGTAACATGAGGCAGGGAACACGATGTTTTACCCAGGTTCGGGCCCTCTCGATGGAGGTAAAACCCTACGTCCTGCTTGATTAATATTGATGATATGGGCAGTACAAGAGTAGATCTACCACGAGATCAAGGAGGCTAAACCCTAGAAGCTAGCCTATGGTATGATTGTGTATATGGGGTTGATTGCCTAGGGACTACGACCCTCCGGTTTATATAGACACCGGATAGGCTTAGGGTTACATAGAGTCAGTTACAATAGTAGGAGATCTTGAATATCCGCATCGCCAAGCTTGCCTTCCACGCCAAGGAAAGTCCCATCCGGACACGGGACGAAGTCTTCAATCTTGTATCTTCATAGTCCTGGAGTCCGGCTGAAGGTATAGTCCGGCTACCCGAACACCCCGTAATCCAGGACCTCCTCAGTCGCCATTGTGGCCTTTTCGAGATCCGTAGCCTTTGCCCGGTTTTCTTCTTCAAGTAACTGGCAGCGGTCGGCAGTGTCTTTTAACTTCACAGCCATTTTGGCCATTTTCTCTTTGCTCTCCCTATGCGCGGCCTTCTCAGCTCTCAACTCTTCGGCCGCCTTCAAAGCGGCCGCATTACTACTGCTTGCTTGCTCCTTGGCTCGGGCAAGCTCCGCCCGCAGGGCCTCCACGGTGGCAGCTCCATCTGTAGTCACAACACTTTAAAGATACTGGCATCACACTACTCTTGCTATGTGACATTCACTATAAACATCACCTACCCTGTGCCTCGTCAAGCCGCTTGTTAACAAGCTCGATGTCGGCATCCGCCGCATCCAGTCGCCGCTTTAGTTCGGCAACCCCATCAGTTCGGCTAGCCACCGGAGCTTCAGACACCTGCACATAAATGCGGTCTGGTTATTACCTGGAACTATGATCCTCTATTCCCCGCCGTTCTCGAACACAACCAGAGTCTTAGGGGCTACTATCTACACAGGGCACACCTAAAAATGTGCGGTACTATCACAAATGTAAATCATTTCACGTACCTCAAAGCCCGTCAGTAGACTCACAAAGGCTTCATGCAACCCGCTTTCGGGGGACGAAATCCTTTCTATCACCGTACCCATCAATGTACGGTGCTCTTCTGAGATAGTGGCTCGCTCTAGCAGATCCCTCATTGCGACCGACCGCATACCAAACGGTGCCAAATTCTTTTGGTTTCTCTCTTTAAGAGCTGGATACTGGGAACTTCGGGTGACCATAGGATTATCTTCTGGCCTTACCGGATCTCGAGTGACCCTCCGTGACGACACTTCAAGGTCGCCCGCTTCTTGATCCGGTGAATCTGGGGGAGGCGTTTCGCTCTCCATCATCTCTAAAAGAAGATCCCACGAAGACAAGCTCTGCTGAGAAGGGCTAAGATCCAAACTGCAAGATAAATGCTTCGTTCATGATCCTCCAAGGTAAGGTAGTATATGTTCACTAGTTAGAGGGCTGATCCCGGCGTGGACTTTGTGCGGCAAGAGCACTCTCCAAGGCAGGACCCTCTAGTGAAGTTTTCTTCTCCCATATGGAAACTTTGGTTTCCGGATCTTCAGAGGTAATCCTCTTCCTCCCCGGGGGCGTGGGAACGTCAGATTCTTCCCCTTGGTTATCCTCCCTCACGGAGGCGCTCATTCCCTCGGTTGGAATAGGTAGCGGTGGAGGCCCGCTTTCGCCCTCTTTATTCCCCCTTCATCTTCCTTTGAGGGCACCGGGCAGGGTGCTGGTGAGAGCATCTTTTCCAGCACCAGATTGTCCAAGCCTTCAGAAAGGGGGGCCGAACACCGGATCATCTTCGCCTTTGCTATCCAGTCCTGGTCAAAGAGCGACTCCTTAGAATGATGTCATGATAAATAAAAAGACAGTGTGTTCGGCCGTGGGATTACTTACTTGGGCCGCGGTGCGGTTGCTGCTTAGGCCCACGTCCTCGGTAGTGTCCGGACACCCTGCTTGGGGTCCGAAGAACGATTTGTACAACTCCTCGTGCGTCAGGCCGAGGAAGTTCTGGATAGTGCACGGTCCTTCCGGGTTGAATTCCCACATACGGAGGGGCCGGCGTTTGCAAGGCTGGACTCGACGAACCAGCATGACTTGCACTACCATAACCAAACTAAAATCTCCCTCAAAGAGATCTCGGATGCGGCTCTGCAGTATGGGCACATCCTTGGCTGGACCCCAACTCAGCCCCCTGCTGATCCATGACATCAGTTGTGGTGGAGGGCCCGAGCAAAGGCGGAGGAAGCTACCCACTTGGCACTTCTGGGAGCGGTGACGTAGAACCACTCCCGTTGCCATAATCCGGACACCTCTGGAAAGGAACCCTTTGGCCATGGAGCTCCAGCGATCTTGCTTATTAATGCACCTCCGCACGCTGCATGCTGCCCCTCGATTGTCTTCGGCATCACATCGAAGGTCTTGAGCCACAGGCCAAAGTGAGAGGTAATGCGGAGGAAGGCCTCACATACGACAATAAATGCCGAGATGTGGATAAAGGAATCCGGGGCTAGATCGTGGAAATCTAGCCCGTAATAGAACATCAAACCCCTAACCAAGGGATCCAGAGTGGGGCCTAGTCCTCGGAGGAAGTGGGAGATGAATGCTACCCCTTGAGCTTGCGTTGGATTTCCCCGAAGAGGAAAGGATGATGCAGCAGAGTAGCGTAAGTATTTCCCTCAGTTTTTGAGAACCAAGGTATCAATCCAGTAGGAGGCCACGCTCAAGTCCCTCATACCTGCACAAAACAATAGCTACTCGCAACCAACGCGATTAGGGGTTGTCAATACCTTCACGGTCACTTACGAGAGTGAGATCTGATAGATATAATATTTTTGGTATTTTTGGTATAGACATGGAAAGTGAAAATTAAAAGGCAAAGTAAAAAAAGCAAAGCAAGATTAAAATGATGGAGATTGATATGATGAGAATAGACCTGGGGGCCATAGGTTTCACTAGTGGCTTCTCTCAAGAGCATAAGTATTCTACGGTGGGTGAACAAATTACTGTTGATCAATTGACAGAATTGAGCATAGTTATGAGAATATCTAGGCATGATCATGTATATAGGCAACACGTCTGTGACAAGTAGACCGAAACGATTCTGCATCTACTACTATTACTCCACTCATAGACCGCTATCCAGCATGCATCTAGAGTATTAAGTTAAAAACAGAGTAACGCTTTAAGCAAGATGACATGATGTAGAGAGATAAATTCATGCAATATGAAATAAACCCCATCTTGTTATCCTTGATGGCAACAATACAATACGTGCCTTGCTGCCCCTTCTGTCACTGGGAAAGGACACCGCAAGATCGAACCCAAAGCTAAGCACTTCTCCCATGGCAAGAACTACCAATCTAGTTGGCCAAACCAAATGGATAATTCAAAGAGACTTGCAAAGATAACCAATCATACATAAAAGAATTCAGAGAAGATTCAAATATTATTCATAGATAGACTTGATCATAAACCCACAATTCATCGGTCTCAACAAACACACCGCAAAAAGAAGAGGATTACATCGAATAGATCTCCACAAGAGAGGGGGAGAACTTTGTATTGAGATCCAAAAAGAGAGAAGAAGCCATCTAGCTAATAACTATGGACCCGAAGGTCTGAGGCAAAGTACTCACACTTCATCGGAGAGGCTATGGTGATGTAGAAGCCCTCTGTGATGACGGCCCTCTCCGGCGGAGCTCCGGAACAGGCCCCAAGATGGGTTCTCGCGGATACAGAAAGTTGTGGTGGTGGAATTAGGTTTTGGCTCTGTATCTGTTCGTTTGGGGGTACGTAGATATATATAGGAGGAAGAAGTACGCTGGTGGAGCTTTGGTGGGCCCACGAGGGCGGGGGGCGCGCCTGAGGGTATAAGGCGTGCCCCCCTACCTCGTGCCCACATCGAAGCTTCCTTGGCGTAGGGTCCAAGTCTCCTGGGACATATTCGGGATGAAAATCACGTTCCAGAAAGGTTTATTCCGTTTGGACTCCATTTGATATTCCATTTCTTCGAAACACTGAAATAGGCAAAAAACATCAATTCTGGGCTGGGCGTCTGGTTAATAGGTTAGTCCCAAAAATAATATAAAAGTGGAAAATAAATCCCAATATAGTCCAAAACAGTAGATAATATAGCATGGAGCAATCAAAAATTATAGATATGTTGGAGACGTATCAATGAACACGACGTCTTCATTGGGTTCAGGAGTAGGGACGACCTGCCCTCGGGCAGGCAGCCGATGCGAAACTTCGGCGGTCGGGTATCTTGCCTCCCTCAACTTCTTGATATCCCCTTCCGTGAGGGAGGAGGGCATCCACCAGCCCTAGAGGCTGGATCCGGACATGATTGAAGGTCCGAAGCACCTGACCTGGGCTTTGGGTGTTAGAACTCAAGGAGGGGGAAGGATGCGATTGAGCACGGGAGGAAAAAGGTAAAGCCTTGTCCCTTTATAAAGAGGGTGAATATCAAGCGTCCTCCTCATGGCCGTTTGGGACTTGCCTAATATCTAGGAGTCCTAGGCGCGGTTGGGTTACCCACGTCCGTATTGATGAGAATCCCGTAATAAGGGGAACACGATCTCTGCTTTGGCAAGACGTCTCAAAAAACCGCCGCACGTTATGTGTGGGGTTGGTTAAGGAAAAACGGTTCGAATAATTACCGGGCCATGGCGTAATGTCATGCTGCCGAAACGTGTCAGCAGTTTAGATTTGTGGAAATATTATTCTCTCTACGGTGGTATGTGGAACTTATTTTGCAGGGTCGGACACTATCCTTGTATTCAAATTCTTCCATGGTATATTCGGAGGAGGAACCCGCCTTGCAATGCCGAAGACAACACTGCGTGCCGGACTCATCGTCATTGAAGCCTGGTTCAGGGGCTACTGAGGGAGTCCTGGATTAGGGGGTCTTCGGACAGCCGGACTATATCCTTTGGCCGGACTGTTGGACTATGAAGATACAGGATTGAAGACTGCGTGTCAGGACCCCGACTCGATGTCACATCGATCTAGCCGGTAACACCTCATATCACCTTGCGGCCTCACGCACGGTATCCCCACGGGTGTCGTCTTACCTTTGCCCGGGACCGTTTGCGCATTTTGGCTCACGTATATGATAGTGTCGCTAGCATCCATATGATAAAGAGCCCGGGCTGACATGACTAGTCGTAAACCCAAAGTGGCACAGACTTACCGGGACAGGCATTCATGACCCAGCTTCGAACGTGTCGGTCATCAGCAAGTGGGTCCGGGCTGTAGCACTGGGCTAGCAGGACTCCGGTAAACCGGGCTGTAGCGGGCTAACAGGACTCCGGTACTCAAGCGTGACATTTCCCCGAAGGGACAGACACATGAACGAAGAAGGACACATGCCGGCCAGCCTAAGTGTTCCAGAGCAGTAGCAAGCTACCATGGCTCAGCGGTAACACTAGGAGACATTTCCCGGTAAGAGAGGCTACTAAAGATAAACAACTAGATAGTCAGATCCCACACATACCAAGCATTTCAATCATACACACAATATGCTCGATATGTGCAAATACAACGAAGCATCACAACATGACTCTATGACACAAGTACTTTATTTAAGGCTCAGAGAGCCATACATGACATACACAAAGGTACGGGTCTCACGACCCAACATACAAGTCATACAGTCATACAAACCAGCAGCGGAAGTAACTTGTCTGAGTACAGACAACTAGTAAAATAAAAGAGGCTTGGAAAGCCTAGCTATACTACAAGGTCCTTCACAAGCTCAGGGTCACCACCTGGGTCTTTCAGCCTACTCGTTGATGTCAACGTCTACATAGAACCCATCAGAAGGGGTTGCAGCGTCTTCTGTAAAAATGTAAATTATAGCAACATGAGTACAAAGGTACTCAGCAAGACTTACATCAGATCCTACATACATGCTTAGTATCAAGAAGGGTAGGTGGAGTTATTGCAGCAAGCCAGCTTTGACTCTTGGCTAGACTATCCTACGAGACTCCAACTTGAAATGGTTTTGCGCACACGAGTCCACTACTCACCACTTCAATACACTACCGAGGATTCGCCTCCGTCTTCCTACGGAAGAGTCATCCTCGGCACTCACACTTATCTTGAGGCTTTTACCAGTTTCCATTTACTTGTCTATGAACTGTATAAGCAACCAAGTAGTCCTTTACCGCGGACGCGGCTATTCGAATAGATCATGTTAACCCTGCAGGGGTGTACTTCTTCATACACGCTCTCACCACTTACCGTCGTTTACACGACATGTACTCGGCAACCTTCAAGCGGAAGCCCAACGTGGGTGTCGGCCACGACCTACCTAATCACCTAAGCCTCCAGTCCAGGTTTATCGCCTATCCAGGTTCCATCCGCAGGGAGTCCGGCCGAGGTTTCCCATACGGCCCCGAACGATGTGAACAGGGTTCCCGAGATACCTAACGGGTATTCGGTACACCCGGCCACGTACCTACCGCATCACAGCCCACCCCTACGGTCAGCGCTGTCCACGGCCTCCAGTAGGCTACAAACACCAGAAACTACTTGCAACTCCTGGACGGAGAACTAGGGTGAATAAGAAGTCAAGAGGGTCCATTGGTTTCGGGCCCAATGCATGGTAGTAGCTGATTCTTAAATCACACATACAGATCTCAGTGCTTAAGGTCGGCTTCAATGAAACAACCCACCATGTACTCCTACATGGCCTCTCATCGATACCTTTACCAAATCGTGTTCACCACACCACTCTCATTACCGACATAATCATTTCACTCTAGCCCATCACCCAGATGAACCAGACCTGACACGACTCTAAGCATAGCAGGCTTAGCAAGGTAGGAACAACACATACATATGGCTCAATCAACTCCTACACATGCTAGTGGGTTTCATCTAGTTACTGTGGCAATGACAGGTCATGCAGAGGAAATGGGTTCAACTACCGTAACACACAGCAGTTTGAATCGCGTTGTCTTAATGCAGTAAAAGAGAGCAGGGGCGAGAACATGGGATTGTATCGATATGATCAGATGGTTGGTTGCTTGCCTGATGGTTCGTTGCACGGATACGGTTCTTCGTTAGGGTAATCACGGTACTCCTCGGGGACAGATCCTGTCGCAAAGGACATCGATACACAAACATCACCAAACAATATGCAACAATATGATGCATGCATGAAACATGGCAATATGAGTGTGTTGGGCTAATGCAACTAAAACCAGAAGGGTTTGAACAAATTTGAATCAAGGATTCAAATTTCAAATTCAAATATGGCCTTTTAAAGTGCCTTTTCTTGTTCTGATTAAAACATCAACTTAACTTGTTTGATCATGCATGGAAATGGTACAGATGGATAGATTGGATTTTTCTGATCATTTTTCATATATAATTTGTCCAATTTGGAGTTACAGAATAAAAGTTATGAATTTTTGAAGTTTAATTAATATTCTGGAATTTCCTGATTTAATTCAACGCTGTCAGGACCCCGACTCGATGTCACATCGATCTAGCCGGTAACACTTCATATCACTTTGCGGCCTCACGCACGGTATTCCCACGGGTGTCGCCTTACCTTTGCCCGGGACCGTTTGCGCCTTTTGGCTCACGTATATGATAGTGTCGCTAGCATCCATATGATAAAGAGCCCAGGCTGACATGACTAGTTGTAAACCCAAAGTGGCACAGACTTACAGGGACAGGCATCCATGACCCAGCTTCGAACGTGTCGGTCATCAGCAAGTGGGTCCGGGCTGTAGCACTGGGCTAGCAGGACTCCGGTAAACCGGGCTGTAGCGGGCTAACAGGACTCCGGTACTCAAAGCGTGACATTTCCCCGAAGGGACAGACACAGGAACGAAGAAGGACACATGCCGGCCAGCCTAAGTGTTCCAGAGCAGTAGCAAGCTACCATGGCTCAGCGGTAACACTAGGAGACATTTCCAGGTAAGAGAGGCTACTAAAGATAAACAACTAGATAGTCAGATCCCACACATACCAAGCATTTCAATCATACACACAATATGCTCGATATGTGCAAATACAACGAAGCATCACAACATGACTCTATGACACAAGTACTTTATTTAAGGCTCAGTGAGCCATACATAACATACACAAAGGTACGGGTCTCACGACCCCACATACAAGTCATACAGTCATACAAACCAGCAGCGGAAGTAACTTGTCTGAGTACAGACAACTCGTAAAATAAAAGAGGCTTGGAAAGCCTAGCTATACTACGTGGTCCTTCACAAGCTCAGGGTCACCACCTGGGTCTTTAGCCTACTCGTTGATGTCAACGTCTACATAGAACCCATCAGAAGGGGTTGCAGCGTCTTCTGTAAAAATGTAGATTATAGCAACATGAGTACAAAGGTACTCAGCAAGACTTACATCAGATCCTACATACATGCATAGTATCAAGAAGGGTTGGTGGAGTTATTGCAGCAAGCCAGCTTTGACTCTTGGCTAGGCTATTCTACGATACTCCAACTGAAATGGTTTTGCGCACACGAGTCCACTACTCACCACTTCAATACACTACCGAGGATCCACCTCCGTCTTCCTACGGAAGAGCCATCCTCGGCACTCACACTTATCTTGAGGCTTTTAGTAGTTTCCATTTACTTGTCTATGAACTGTATAGGCAACCAAGTAGTCCTTTACCGCGGACGCGGCTATTCGAATAGATCATGTTAACCCTGCAGGGGGTACTTCTTCATACACGCTCTCACCACTTACCATCGTTTACACGACATGTACTCGGCAACCTTCAAGCGGAAGCCCAACGTGGGTGTCGGCCACGACCTACCTAATCACCTAAGCCTCCAGTCCAGGTTTATCGCCTATTCAGGTTCCATCCGCAGGGAGTCTGGCCGAGGTTTCCCATACGGCCCCGAACGATGTGAACAGGGTTCCCGAGATACCTAACGGGTATTCGGTACACCCGGCCACGTACCTACCGCATCACAGCCCACCCCTACGGTCAGCGCTGTCCACGGCCTCCAGTAGGCTACAAACACCAGAAACTACTTGCAACTCCTGGACGGAGAACTAGGGTGAATAAGAAGCCGAGAGGGTCCATTGGTTTCGGGCCCAATGCATGGTAGTAGCTGATTCTTAAATCACACATACAGATCTCAGTGCTTAAGGTCGGCTTCAATGAAACAACCCACCATGTACTCCTACATGGCCTCTCATCGATACCTTTGCCAAATCGTGTTCACCACGCCACTCTCATTACCGACATAAACATTTCACTCTAGCCCATCACCCAGATGAACCAGACCTGACACGACTCTAAGCATAGCAGGCATGGCAAGGTAGGAACAACACATACATATGGCTCAAACAACTCCTACACATGCCAGTGGGTTTCATCTAGTTACTGTGGCAATGACAGGTCATGCAGAGGAAAGGGGTTCAACTACCGTAGCACACAGCAGTTTGAAACGCGTTGTCTTAATGCAGTAAAAGAGAGCAGGAGCGAGAACATGGGATTGTATCGATATGATCAAATGGTTGGTTGCTTGCCTGATGGTTCGATGCACTGATACGGTTCTTCGTTAGGGTAATCACGGTATTCCTCGGAGACAGAACCTGCCGCAGAGAGCACCGATACACAAACATTACCAAACAGTATGCAACAATATGATGCATGCATGAGACATGGCAAAATGAGTGTATTGGGCTAATGCAACTAAAACCAGAAGGGTTTGAACAAATTTGAATCAAGGATTCAAATTTCAAATTCAAATATGGCCTTTTAAAGTGCTTTTCCTTGTTCTGCTTAAAACATCAATTTAACTTGTTTGATCATGCATGAAAATAGTACAGATGGGTAGATTGGATTTTTCTGATCATTTTTCATATATAATTTGTCCAATTTGGAGTTACAGAATAAAAGTTATGAATTTTTGAAGTTTAAATAGTATTCTGGAATTTCCTGATTTAAATTAAATCCAGAAATTATAGTTATTGCGCCAGCATGACGTCATCATGACGTCAGTGGTCAACTGCGGCTGGCTGAGGTCAAACCTGACGTGTGGGACCCACACGTCAGTGACAGGGGGTTAAACAGGGTTAAATTAACTCTAATTACTAATTAGTGGCGCTGGGGCCCACTGGTCAGTGTCAGGGGTTAACTAACAGTGGTTAGCGCTAATCCTAATTAGCTACAGGGCTGGGCCCACCTGTCAGGGACTCAGGGGGGTCCTGCCGTGGTCAAGGTGGGTCAAACCCAACGGCGACGTGACGCCGGCGAGGTCCGAGACGGCGGCGCGTCGCGGGATCGCGCTACAAGGCACGGGCGAGGCCGTGCTTGGGCTCGTTGGAAAGCCCTTGCTCCCGCGCGTCGAACGGTGGTGGTGGCCGGGCCTGAGGTGGCCGGAGTCGTCGACGGCGAGCTCGTGAGCGGCGGCCGGAGTTCGGGTGCGGTCGGAGTCGGCGTTGCAGGGGGTTTGGGGAGGTGTTGGTGCGTGCTGCGTGATCCTAGTGAGGTGTGGAGCATGATAGTGTGCTCGGTTGGGTGCTACGGTGACCGTGGCCACGACGGCGACATCGCCGGCGGCGTGGAGCTCTCGGCCAAAGTGGGGCTAGGGCCTAGAGGTCGGGAGAGACCAGGGGAGAAGGGGGAAACGATCCGGGGCTCACCGCGGAGCTGCAGAGGTGGTTAGCGGGCTCGGGGGCGCGCTGGAGACGACGAATTCGACGGCGACGATGATCGGAGCCCGAAGAGGGGAACGGCGACGTGGCGGCGATGCAGGGCTTCCAGAGGCCCGTGGAGCGGTGGGGAGGAAGAGGAAGTTGTGGCGGAGCTCCTGAGCTAGTCGGGGGAGCGAGGGGTGGCCGGAGATGGCTGCTATGGCGAACGGCGGCGATGGTGGTGCTCGGCCGTGAGAGAGAGAGAGGGAGCAGCACGGGAGAGAGGGGGGGGATAAGGCCAGGGGATCGGGGCGGCACCGAGAAGAAGCGCCGCGGCGTCGCGCTGGCGGGGGAGGCAGGCAGACGAGCTGGTGGCGTGGCGCTCCAGCCGTGCGCGCGCGCCGGCCACACACCTGGCCGACTGGCGCCAGGAGGACGACGGCGGTGGTGGGCTGGGCTGGCTTGCTGGGCCGGCCAGCTGGCTGGGCCGCACAGGGAGGAGCCCAGGTAAGCTTCTCCCTTTTATTTCTTTTCTGTTTTCTAATTTCTGACATTTGTTTTGATTTAAATAACATATTAAATCATTTATTTAACTTAGGCCAATTTTTGCAGGGGCTAGATATATTATTCCAGAGCTCCTGTATAATTGGCATAATATTTGGACATATATTAATATATATAGAAATATATTTCCAAAGCAAATATTTATACATTAATTCCAAATGCCCAAAATAAATGTCCATGAGCCACTAAAAATATTGGTTTGATTTTTATCTTTGTCCAATATTTCCAGAGAGCAACATGAGCATTTTCTTGGACCCTTTTGGAGAAATTTTTATTTGGATCATTTTCAAAATGGTTCTGAGGGTTTCACAGATCCCCATTTCAAGTTTCTGATGAAAGAGTAAACATGATGCAACACTCTAATGCATGACTAGCTAGGGTGTGACAACTCACCCCCACTCAAAAGAATCTCGTCCCGAGATTTGGGTTCCTCCGGAAAGAAGGCGGGGTACTCGAGTCGAAGACGATCCTCCCTTTCCCAAGTTGCTTCATCCTCAGAATGGTGCGACCATTGTACTTTGAGGAACTTGATGTTCTGGCGTCGAGTGGTACGCTCGGCTTGATCGAGGATACGAATGGGGTACTCTCGATATGTAAGATTATCCTGGAGATCAAGCGTTTCGTGGTCCACTTCACGGATAGGATCCGAGAAGCAACGCCTGAGTTGGGAAACGTGGAAGACATCGTGGACTCTGGAGAGATGCGGAGGTAGTTCCAACTGGTAGGCAACTTCTCCTCGTTTGGCGAGAATGCGAAAAGGTCCAATGTAACGAGGAGCCAATTTGCCTTTGATACCGAAACGATGGGTTCCCTTCAGAGGGGTGACCCGAAGATAAGCCTTCTCGTCAACCTCGAAAGTCATAGCCTTATGTTTTCGGTCATATTGACTCTTTTGACGAGATTGGGCTGTTTTCAACTTTTCACGAACGATGCGAACTTGTTCTTCTGCTTCCTGAATCATATCCGGGCCAAAGAATTGTCTTTCCCCGGTCTCTGACCAGTTAAGGGGTGTTCGACACCGTCGTCCATAGAGAACTTCAAAAGGGGCTTTACCCAATCTAGATTGATAGCTGTTGTTATAAGCGAATTCGGCAAATGGAAGGCACTTCTCCCAATCCATTCCGAATGAGATAACCGAGGCTCGAAGCATGTCTTCTAGAATCTGGTTGACGCGTTCCACTTGACCGCTCGACTGAGGGTGGAAGGCGGTGCTAAAGGAAAGACGGGTTCCCATAGCATTTTGGAAACTTTCCCAAAATCGAGAGGTGAAAAGACTTCCTCGATCCGAGTTAATTTCCAAAGGAACACCATGGAGAGACACTATTCGGGAGATGTATAAGTCTGCCAGCTGACTAGCGGTTATACTCTCACGAACAGGTAAGAAATGGGCTACTTTGGAAAGACGATCGACCACGACGAAAATAGCATTATTCCCTCTCTTGGTCCTGGGAAAACCGGTAATGAAATCCATACCAATTTTATCCCATTTCCATTCAGGAATAGCTAGGGGTTGAAGGGTGCCAGCAGGCCGTTGATGCTCTGCTTTTACACGATGACAGACGTCGCAATTAGCAATATACTGAGCAATTTCTCTCTTCATCCTAGTCCACCAGAACCTCTGGCGTAGGTCCTGATACATCTTAGTGCTACCGGGATGAATGGTGAGAGGAGATTCATGAGCTTCCTTAAGGATCAATCGCCTCAGGTTTCGCACTTTGGGAACCACTAGTCGATTTCCGAAGTATACGACCCCTCGATCGTTAATGGAGAAGCAATTCGCAATTCCTTTCTGAATGTTTCTCTTGATGCGGGAGATTCCCGGATCTACCTTCTGTGCCTTGATAATCTGATCCGTAAGGGTAGGTTTTGCCACCAAGGTGGAAAGAAAACCTTGAGATACAATGTGAAGGTTAAGCTTCCGAAATTCCTCATGGAGAAGCGGTTGACCTTGTTGTAGCATCAGATTGTTACAATAAGATTTACGACTTAGCGCATCAGCCATGACGTTGGCTTTCCCTGGGGTGTAGGTTATTCCTAAGTCGAAATCTGTGATCAACTCGACCCAACGTCTTTGCCTGAGATTCAAATCCGGTTGGGTGAAGATGTACTTCAGACTTTGGTGATCAGTGAATATTTCGCAACGGTTACCGAGGAGGTAATGTCGCCAGGTTTTAAGTGCATAGACTACGGCTGCAAGCTCTAGATCATGAGTGGGATAATTCTCCTCATGTGGGTGCAATTGCCGTGAAGCGTAGGCAATTACGTGTCGATCTTGCATGAGAATGCAACCTAGCCCTTGTCGCGAGGCGTCGCAGTAGATAACAAAGTCCGTGGAGAAGTCTGGCGGTACCAGTACGGGAGCAGAGGTCAGGCGTCTTTTCAGTTCCTGAAAGCTGTGCTCACATTGTGGAGTCCACTCGAACTTCTTATCTTTCTTGAGGAGTTCGGTTAGAGGTTTAGCAACCTTGGAGAAGTTCTCGACAAAGCGACGACAATAGCTCGCTAAGCCCAGAAAGCTCCGAACTTGCTTGACCGATTCAGGTGGAGTCCAATTAAGGACGGCTTGAACTCGCTTAGGGTTAACAGCAATACCTTTACCAGATATTACATGACCCAGATAGGTCACTTCTGGCAACCAGAATTCACATTTAGAAAATTTGGCATAAAGGCGATGCTCTCGAAGTTTCTGCAACACTAGCCTTAGATGTTCGGCATGTTCTTCCTCGTTCTTGGAATAGATGAGTATATCATCGAGGTAAACCACGACAAATTTATCCAAATACTCCATGAAGATTGAGTTCATTAACCGAGAAAAGGTGGCTGGAGCGTTGGTTAATCTGAAGGACATGACGGTGTACTCGTATTGGCCATAACGAGTAACAAAGGCCGTTTTAGGAATGTCCCCGTTTCTGATTTTGATTTGATGGTAGCCTAACCTCAAATCCATCTTGGAGAAGACTGAGGATCCAGCGAGCTGATCATACAGGTCGTTGATCCTGGGAAGCGGATATTTGTTCTTGATTGTGACCAAATTGACAGGTCGGTAATCTACAACCATCCGGTCCGTACCATCCTTCTTCTTGACGAATAGGACGGGGCAAGCCCACGGAGAGGAGCTAGGTCGGATAAAACCCTTTTTCAAGGACTCATCGAGTTGTTTCTTAAGCTCGGCTAGTTCTAGGGGTGCCATCTTATAAGGTCTTCTAGCAATCGGAACGGTTCCTGGAATGAGGTCTATTACAAACTCAACATCCCTGTCAGGTGGAACACCTGGCAATTCCTCTGGAAAGACATCCGGGAAGTCACGGACTACCGGAACGTCCTCAAGGTCTGGCAAAGGGCTGGCGTTAAGAGAATATAATTGTCGCTTGGCTATTCGGGTCAAGACATTAACTATCTTTCCCGAAGGATGGGTGAGTTGAACAGTCCTAGAGAAGCAATCGATTTGGGCATGATGAGCCGACATCCAGTCCATACCCAGAATGATATTAATATCTGAAGATTTAAGGGCTATCAAAGACGCGAGGAAAACAAGTCTGTCGACTTGGATTTCATTTCCATAGCTTACCCTAGAGGTCTGCCATCTAGAACCAGGGGTAGAAATTTCCATAGTGGATGGCATGTCACAGAATGCAACGTTATGCAAACGAGCATAACTTTCGGATATAAAAGAATGAGAGGCTCCTGTATCGAAAAGAACAGATGCCGGGTGGCAATTAACAAGAAGCGTACCGAGAACGACGTTGGGATCCTCTTGAGCTTCTTCGGCAGAGATACAGTTGACATGGCCACGTGAAGCGGTGACCGGCTTGGCGTGGAATATTTTTCCTGTCGGCTTGCCACGGCCAACAGCTTTAGCAGACTGGTTGGGGTTGGTCTGGGGACACTCACGCATATAGTGACCAGATTCCCCACACTTGAAACAAGTCACGGAACTGGTACGTGGAGGAGCATTGTTAGTTGGACCTCCATAGGGCTTGGCCGGTGCAGACTGTTGAACGGGGCGAGGCGCCTGGAAGGATGGCCTCGGTGTGAACCTGGGTGGCAGGGCGGTGTTGGGTACCCACACACGGCGCTTCTGAGGACCAGCACCGGATGAGGAACCCATGTCACGGCCATGCTTGCGTGTTGCGTCATAGTCCGTCTGACCAGTTTCAGCACTGATGGCTTTGTTGACAAGTTTCTGAAAAGACGTGCACTCATGCAGACGGAGGTCACGGTGAAGCTCAGGACTAAGGCCCTTACGGAACCTTGCTTGCTTCTTGGCATCAGTAGACACTTCCTCAGTTGCATATCGTGCGAGATTACCAAACTCCCTGCTGTAAGCATCCACAGAGAGTCGGCCTTGGGTGAAACTGCAAAATTCTTCACGTTTACGATCCATGAGACCCTCCGGAATGTGATGTTCACGGAAAGCCTCACTGAACTCAGCCCAAGTAGTGACATGGCCCGCCGGGCGCATAGCTCCATAATTCTCCCACCATAGACTGGCGGGGCCTTCAAGATGATATGCAGCAAAGGTGACCTTGTCAGCCTCCGCTACCAGTGCGGAACGCAGTTTGTGAGAGATACTGCGAAGCCAGTCATCAGCGTCGAGAGGCTCGACGGAGTGGTGGAACGTGGGTGGATGTAATTTGATAAAATCACTGAGTGACACCACGTTAGTCCTCTGATGGTGTGCTGTGTTCTGTTCAATACGCTCCAACAAACGGTTGGTCTCCCGCTTGTTTCTCTCAGCTTCCATCATAACCTCGGCTAGTGAAGGAGGATGAGGCAGATTTACATCCCTGGCTTCACTGCCTTCGGCCTGCTCTTGAGAAGCAGGGTTAGCGCGCGTGTTGACCATCCTAGGTAAACAAGACAATGATTTAGTCAGGATGATAAAATTCCGACATAGGGTAAAATGTAAGGAATAACTCGAAATGCAAGATGATCATCCGTATGACATGGTAGATACAGAAACTGCTTCTTTATTCCATCGTCATACACACCATACAGGGTTTAGTACAAGACCAAACAAGTACTATTACGGTGAAAAGAGGATTACATCTCATCGGAGGCATTCCAAGCTCCTATACATTATTTTTCTACACCTCCGGAAGGAGTACAAACTAGGTCATATCCCACGAGTCACGCGGGACGATAGACGACACAGCTAGTGCGAACTAGTGATACTACCACTAACTCAGACCGATCCGTAGTAGTCCTCGTAAAAGTCACCTCCATAGCCTGGGAGCTCAACATGATCATCTGGAAACAGACGGTCTCGCGGAGCTTGTGGCCCATAGGGGCTAGGATGAGGCCTTGGACCAACAGACGGTGGCCTGCGGGGACCGCGAGGTGGGGTGATGCCTCCTACATCACGCCAAACCATCACGTCTGGCAGAGCAGATCTCACAGGATAGAGATCGCGCATATCTGAACATCCAGCTTGCACCGCCGGTGCGAACCGAGTCAAAGTGGCCTAGTGGTCAGCACGGGTGTTGAAGAGCTCTAGCCTTAAGGCCCGATTTTCACGGTCCTTATCCTCGAGCATCTCAGCAGTGGTGCGAGTCCGTGAATCCTCCTGAGTGGGGTCAGCATAGATAGCCTGGAGATACCCTTGTGCTCCCGGAAGTGATCCTGGCATATACCGGAAATCAGAGTCCCGAAATATACCAGATCTGACTCGCATAATGGTCATCATAGAGTAGGCGGCGTCCTGCACAGCCATCTCAATAGTAACCCCGAGTCCATAAGAGCAGTGAAGAGGCTCAGTGGATCCAGGATAAGATGGAAATATCCTGACAGTGCAGAGATACTGGCTCTGATTAAAATCTCGGAATTGCTCTTCGACCGTGTACTCGGGATACCAGCGGTATCCAGCCTCAGTCATTACCCTGACCAACTTGGCAGTATGGCCGGGTACATCTAGGCATCGAGTCAGGCGAACCACTTGATTGAGGTCGCGAGTGGCCATCTGAAAGCACAATCATAATGCAAGGGCATTAGAATTTCTAGCAAAATTTCGGCAGCATAACAGCTGTAAATGCTCAAGAAGGATTTTGAGACATTTGACAAAGGATTACATACACACTCATCATCATCATATCAAAGTTCTGAATCCATTCTAACAACATAGTGTGGTAGTAGAACTGAACTAGGCTTGTATCCATCAAACTTATAAGGTACTACTGATTAGTAACACGTGATCCTGATAGAGAGAACAGATCCTAATTCCTTATCCCCTGGTGGAAGAATGGACTGACTCAGATCAGAATGTCATAAGATAAAGGAGTAAAAAGAGCCTTACGTTCCATCCCACAAACAATTCCCCTACATATAACTAAAGAATTTCTAGACTCAACATCGACCAGTTTGGCTTGGAGAACCTACAGGCAGTCCGGCTCTGATGCCAACGCTGTCAGGACCCCGACTCGATGTCACATCGATCTAGCCGGTAACACCTCATATCACCTTGCGGCCTCACGCACGGTATCCCCACGGGTGTCGTCTTACCTTTGCCCGGGACCGTTTGCGCATTTTGGCTCACGTATATGATAGTGTCGCTAGCATCCATATGATAAAGAGCCCGGGCTGACATGACTAGTCGTAAACCTAAAGTGGCACAGACTTACCGGGACAGGCATTCATGACCCAGCTTCGAACGTGTCGGTCATCAGCAAGTGGGTCCGGGCTGTAGCACTGGGCTAGCAGGACTCCGGTAAACCGGGCTGTAGCGGGCTAACAGGACTCCGGTACTCAAGCGTGACATTTCCCCGAAGGGACAGACACAGGAACGAAGAAGGACACATGCCGGCCAGCCTAAGTGTTCCAGAGCAGTAGCAAGCTACCATGGCTCAGCGGTAACACTAGGAGACATTTCCCGGTAAGAGAGGCTACTAAAGATAAACAACTAGATAGTCAGATCCCACACATACCAAGCATTTCAATCATACACACAATATGCTCGATATGTGCAAATACAACGAAGCATCACAACATGACTCTATGACACAAGTACTTTATTTAAGGCTCAGAGAGCCATACATGACATACACAAAGGTACGGGTCTCACGACCCAACATACAAGTCATACAGTCATACAAACCAGCAGCGGAAGTAACTTGTCCGAGTACAGACAACTAGTAAAATAAAAGAGGCTTGGAAAGCCTAGCTATACTACAAGGTCCTTCACAAGCTCAGGGTCACCACCTGGGTCTTTCAGCCTACTCGTTGATGTCAACGTCTACATAGAACCCATCAGAAGGGGTTGCAGCGTCTTCTGTAAAAATGTAAATTATAGCAACATGAGTACAAAGGTACTCAGCAAGACTTACATCAGATCCTACATACATGCTTAGTATCAAGAAGGGTAGGTGGAGTTATTGCAGCAAGCCAGCTTTGACTCTTGGCTAGACTATCCTACGAGACTCCAACTTGAAATGGTTTTGCGCACACGAGTCCACTACTCACCACTTCAATACACTACCGAGGATTCGCCTCCGTCTTCCTACGGAAGAGCCATCCTCGGCACTCACACTTATCTTGAGGCTTTTACCAGTTTCCATTTACTTGTCTATGAACTGTATAAGCAACCAAGTAGTCCTTTACCGCGGACGCGGCTATTCGAATAGATCATGTTAACCCTGCAGGGGTGTACTTCTTCATACACGCTCTCACCACTTACCATCGTTTACACGACATGTACTCGGCAACCTTCAAGCGGAAGCCCAACGTGGGTGTCGGCCACGACCTACCTAATCACCTAAGCCTCCAGTCCAGGTTTATCGCCTATCCAGGTTCCATCCGCAGGGAGTCCGGCCGAGGTTTCCCATACGGCCCCGAACGATGTGAACAGGGTTCCCGAGATACCTAACGGGTATTCGGTACACCCGGCCACGTACCTACCGCATCACAGCCCACCCCTACGGTCAGCGCTGTCCACGGCCTCCAGTAGGCTACAAACACCAGAAACTACTTGCAACTCCTGGACGGAGAACTAGGGTGAATAAGAAGCCGAGAGGGTCCATTGGTTTCGGGCCCAATGCATGGTAGTAGCTGATTCTTAAATCACACATACAGATCTCAGTGCTTAAGGTCGGCTTCAATGAAACAACCCACCATGTACTCCTACATGGCCTCTCATCGATACCTTTACCAAATCGTGTTCACCACGCCACTCTCATTACCGACATAAACATTTCACTCTAGCCCATCACCCAGATGAACCAGACCTGACACGACTCTAAGCATAGCAGGCATGGCAAGGTAGGAACAACACATACATATGGCTCAAACAACTCCTACACATGCTAGTGGGTTTCATCTAGTTACTGTGGCAATGACAGGTCATGCAGAGGAAAGGGGTTCAACTACCGTAGCACACAGCAGTTTGAAACGCGTTGTCTTAATGCAGTAAAAGAGAGCAGGAGCGAGAACATGGGATTGTATCGATATGATCAAATGGTTGGTTGCTTGCCTGATGGTTCGATGCACTGATACGGTTCTTCGTTAGGGTAATCACGATATTCCTCGGAGACAGAACCTGCCGCAGAGAGCACCGATACACAAACATTACCAAACAGTATGCAACAATATGATGCATGCATGAGACATGGCAAAATGAGTGTATTGGGCTAATGCAACTAAAACCAGAAGGGTTTGAACAAATTTGAATCAAGGATTCAAATTTCAAATTCAAATATGGCCTTTTAAAGTGCTTTTCCTTGTTCTGCTTAAAACATCAATTTAACTTGTTTGATCATGCATGAAAATAGTACAGATGGGTAGATTGGATTTTTCTGATCATTTTTCATATATAATTTGTCCAATTTGGAGTTACAGAATAAAAGTTATGAATTTTTGAAGTTTAAATAGTATTCTGGAATTTCCTGATTTAAATTAAATCCAGAAATTATAGTTATTGCGCCAGCATGACGTCATCATGACGTCAGTGGTCAACTGCGGCTGGCTGAGGTCAAACCTGACGTGTGGGACCCACACGTCAGTGACAGGGGGTTAAACAGGGTTAAATTAACTCTAATTACTAATTAGTGGCGCTGGGGCCCACTGGTCAGTGTCAGGGGTTAACTAACAGTGGTTAGCGCTAATCCTAATTAGCTACAGGGCTGGGCCCACCTGTCAGGGACTCAGGGGGGTCCTGCCGTGGTCAAGGTGGGTCAAACCCACCGGCGACGTGACGCCGGCGAGGTCCGAGACGGCGGCGCGTCGCGGGATCGCGCTACAAGGCACGGGCGAGGCCGTGCTTGGGCTCGTTGGAAAGCCCTTGCTCCCGCGCGTCGAACGGTGGTGGTGGCCGGGCCTGAGGTGGCCGGAGTCGTCGACGGCGAGCTCATGAGCGGCGGCAGGAGTTCGGGTGCGGTCGGAGTCGGCGTTGCAGGGGGTTTGGGGAGGTGTTGGTGCGTGCTGCGTGATCCTAGTGAGGTGTGGAGCACGATAGTGTGCTCGGTTGGGTGCTACGGTGACCGTGGCCACGACGGCGACATCGCCGGCGGCGTGGAGCTCTCGGCCAAAGTGGGGCTAGGGCCTAGAGGTCGGGAGAGACCAGGGGAGAAGGGGGAAACGATCCGGGGCTCACCGCGGAGCTGCAGAGGTGGTTAGCGGGCTCGGGGGCGCGCTGGAGACGACGAATTCGACGGCGACGATGATCGGAGCCCGAAGAGGGGAACGGCGACGTGGCGGCGATGCAGGGCTTCCGGAGGCCCGTGGAGCGGTGGGGAGGAAGAGGAAGTTGTGGCGGAGCTCCTGAGCTAGTCGGGGGAGCGAGGGGTGGCCGGAGATGGCTGCTATGGCGAACGGCGGCGATGGTGGGGCTCGGCCGTGAGAGAGAGAGAGGG
>NC_057800.1:14872680-14873524 GCF_018294505.1 Triticum aestivum
TGGCGGCGATGCAGGGCTTCCAGAGGCCCGTGGAGCGGTGGGGAGGAAGAGGAAGTTGTGGCGGAGCTCCTGAGCTAGTCGGGGGAGCGAGGGGTGGCCGGAGATGGCTGCTATGGCGAACGGCGGCGATGGTGGTGCTCGGCCGTGAGAGAGAGAGAGGGAGCAGCACGGGAGAGAGGGGGGGGATAAGGCCAGGGGATCGGGGCGGCACCGAGAAGAAGCGCCGCGGCGTCGCGCTGGCGGGGGAGGCAGGCAGACGAGCTGGTGGCGTGGCGCTCCAGCCGTGCGCGCGCGCCGGCCACACACCTGGCCGACTGGCGCCAGGAGGACGACGGCGGTGGTGGGCTGGGCTGGCTTGCTGGGCCGGCCAGCTGGCTGGGCCGCACAGGGAGGAGCCCAGGTAAGCTTCTCCCTTTTATTTCTTTTCTGTTTTCTAATTTCTGACATTTGTTTTGATTTAAATAACATATTAAATCATTTATTTAACTTAGGCCAATTTTTGCAGGGGCTAGATATATTATTCCAGAGCTCCTGTATAATTGGCATAATATTTGGACATATATTAATATATATAGAAATATATTTCCAAAGCAAATATTTATACATTAATTCCAAATGCCCAAAATAAATGTCCATGAGCCACTAAAAATATTGGTTTGATTTTTATCTTTGTCCAATATTTCCAGAGAGCAACATGAGCATTTTCTTGGACCCTTTTGGAGAAATTTTTATTTGGATCATTTTCAAAATGGTTCTGAGGGTTTCACAGATCCCCATTTCAAGTTTCTGATGAAAGAGTAAACATGATGCAACACTCTAATGCATGACTAGCTAGGGTGTGACA
>NC_057800.1:14873534-14896323 GCF_018294505.1 Triticum aestivum
AGAGAGGGGGGGATAAGGCCAGGGGATCGGGGCGGCACCGAGAAGAAGCGCCGCGGCGTCGCGCTGGCGGGGGAGGCAGGCAGACGAGCTGGTGGCGTGGCGCTCCGGCCGTGCGCGCGCGCCGGCCACACGCCTGGCCGACTGGCGCCAGGAGGACGACGGCGGTGGTGGGCTGGGCTGGCTTGCTGGGCCGGCCAGCTGGCTGGGCCGCACAGGGAGGAGCCCAGGTAAGCTTCTCCCTTTTATTTCTTTTATGTTTTCTAATTTCTGACATTTGTTTTGATTTAAATAACATATTAAATCATTTATTTAACTTAGGCCAATTTTTGCAGGGGCTAGATATATTATTCCAGAGCTCCTGTATAATTGGCATAATATTTGGACATATATTAATATATATAGAAATATATTTCCAAAGCAAATATTTATACATTAATTCCAAATGCCCAAAATAAATGTCCATGAGCCACTAAAAATATTGGTTTGATTTTTATCTTTGTCCAATATTTCCAGAGAGCAACATGAGCATTTTCTTGGACCCTTTTGGAGAAATTTTTATTTGGATCATTTTCAAAATGGTTCTGAGGGTTTCACAGATCCCCATTTCAAGTTTCTGATGAAAGAGTAAACATGATGCAACACTCTAATGCATGACTAGCTAGGGTGTGACACTGCGTCTCGTGTCCGGATGAGACTCTACTTGGCGTGGAAGGCAAGCTAGGCAGTACGGATATGGATATCTCCTCCTTTGTAACCGACCTTGTGTAGCCCTAACCCCCTCCGGTGTCTATATAAACTGGAGGGTTTTAGTCCAGAGGACAATATACAATCATACCATAGGTTAGCTTTTAGGGACGAGCCTCTCCGATATCGTGGTAGATCAACTCTTGTAATACTCATATCATCAAGAATAAATCAAGCAGGACGTAGGGTTTTACCTCCATCAAGAGGGCCCGAACCTGGGTAAAACATCGTTTCCCCTGCCTCCTGTTACCATCTGCCTTAGACGCACAGTTCGGGACCCCTTACCCGAGATCCGCTTGACACCGACAACGCTACTGGGCCTAATTCGGATAGGGCGTAATGGGCCTTGGGTTAGCGGGCTGTAAATGGGCTATATGCGAACAGGCCGTTAACATGCTTTACATGGGCCGGTCCGCCACCTTTTGACCAAGTCAAACGGGCCAGCCTTTTCACAGGAATGGGCCTCTTGGGGCCGTGGCACGTGTCGACGTATCATAGGCGCCTATCTGACCCACTAACGAGCTGACACGTGTTTCTTCCGGCCAATAAGAATTTTACACATGGAAATTTCCCATTGGTCGGGGCTGTTAACGGGTTATCAGATCCAAAACCCGACCCGATAGCTTAACGGCATTCCGTTACGGTGGATGCCATGTGTCGGTCACCCTTGACGAAAGCACTTCTGTGACGCACGATTTATCGTCATGGAAGTGGACACTTCCGTGATGATAATTTTGGTCATGTCATGGAACACTTCTACGACAGCACAGGTATGACTATCTTGATTCTGTCATGGATGTACATGCATGACAAAAAACGCGACCTACTGTGACAAACACGTATCATCACGGAAGTATATTTTTTTGTAGTGATATCAGGATCTTTCCAACATCCTGTGCTTGCCAAAGGATAAAATGTAAAAAGGAAAGGTGAAGATCACCATGACTCTTGCATAAGGTAGAAGGTAATAATAAAAGATAGGCCCTTCGCAGAGGGAAGCAGAGGTTGCCATGCGCCTTCAGGGTTGGATGCACAAAATCTTAATGCGAAAGAACATCACATTATATTACCACTTGTGATATGAACCTTTATTATGCAGTCCGTCGCTTTTATTTCTTCCACATCACAAGATCATATAAAGCATATTTCCTCCACACCAATCAATCATACAAAATTAGAGAGCAATTTTTTATTGCTTGCACCAATGACAACTTACTTGAAGGATCTTACTCAATCCATAGGTAGATATGCTGGACTCTCATGGCAAAACTGGGTTTAAGGGTTTTTGGAAGCACAAGTAGTATCTCTACTTGGTGCAAAGAATTTGGCTAGCAGGAGGGGGAAAGGCAAGCTCAACATGTTGTCTTCCTTGTCCAACATCAACTCTTTAGCATGTCATATTTTAATGAGTGCTCCCAATCATAAAAGATGTCCAAGATAGTATATTTATATGTGAAACCTCTCTTTCTTCATTACTTCCTATTAATTGCAACTATGACCAAAGCTATGTTTGTCAACTCTCAACAACTTTTAATCATCATACTCTTTCTATGTGAAGTCATTACTCTCCATAAGATAAATATGATCTCTTTGTTTCTTTTTATTCTTTTTCTTTTCTTTTATTCCCTCAAGATCATAGAAAGATAATCAAGCCCTTGACTCAACACTAATATTTATTATATATAGCTCACAGACTCGATTACATAGAGGAATCATAAAGCGAAACTCAAAACTAGATCATACCAAAACTTTATTCTACTAGATCAAGATACTACTAATAGGACCGAACTAAGAAAAACAGTAAAGATAGGAGTGTGGTGGTGATACGATACCGGGGCACCTCCCCCAAGCTTGGCAGTTGCCAAGGGGAGTGCCCATACCCATATGGTTATGTCTCCCTTGCTGGTGAAGAAGATGGTGGTGATGATGGGTAGTCGCACATCGAGCGTAAGAGATCCTCCAACTTGCGGATAATGCCCTTGAGTGCAATGATATGCTCCTTGAACAAAATATTTTCACATGTGAGATACTTGTTTTGTATACGACCTAACTCAATCATCTTGAAAGCTTCGATCTCAGTTGGGGTAAGAAGATTGTGATCAAGTTCAAGGATGTCTTCTGCGGCCGGAACTTGGTCTTCCGTGGCCTTCTTGATCACTTCATCCTTGTTGATCTCCATGGGTTCTTCCCTCTTCAGCTCTATCTTCATTAGCCAAGCATCATTGTCACCATTGTTGGAGGAGGGGGACGACATGATGCCTGGCCTTGACAACCCTGACAGAAAACAACTCGAAACAAGAACAAAGGATAATTGCATGATACAGGAGTCAAAACCTTCGGGAGATTATATAATGAATTTTTACCGACCAAAATATGTATCGTGCAAGAAAATAGAGTGCGGAGAGCACACGAGGTGCCCACGAGGCAGGGGGCGCGCCTAGGGGGGTAGGGCGCGCCCTTCACCCTTGTGGAGGCCTCGTGTCCTTCCCGGACTGCTTCTTATTTTTCTATTTTTCTAAATATTCCAAAACAGAGAAAAATTGCCTTTAGAACTGTTTTGGAGTCGGTTTATTTACCGTACCACATACATATTCCTTTTCGGAGTCTGAAACGTTTCGGAAAGTGTCCCTTATGGGTTACGGTTTCAATAACATTGGTTTCAACATTTATGGGATTACCTGAGATATGATGTTTAATTCTTTGACCGTTCACCACGTTCGGATTTGTGCCTTCGAAGTTGTTGATTTTTATGGCACCGGAACGATAGACCTCCTCGATAACGTAAGGGCCTTCCCATTTAGAGAGAAGTTTTCCTGCAAAAAATCTTAAACGAGAGTTGTATAGCAATACATAATCACCTACATTAAACTCACTCTTTTGTATCCTTTTGTCATGCCATCTTTTAACTTTTTCTTTAAACAACTTGGCATTTTCATAGGCTTGGGTTCTCCATTCATCAAGGGAGCTAATGACAAATAACCTCTTCTCATCGGCAAGTTTGAAATCATAATTGAGTTCTTTAATAGCCCAATAAGCCTTATGTTCTAGTTCGAGAGGTAAGTGACATGCTTTTCCATAAACCATTTTATACGGAGACATACCCATAGGATTTTTGTATGCAGTTCTATAGGCCCATAACACATCATCAAGTTTCTTAGACCAATTCTTCCTAGATCTATTAACAGTCTTTTGCAAAATTAATTTGATTTCTCTATTACTCAATTCTACTTGACCACTTGACTGTGGGTGATAAGGGGATGCAATTGTATGATTAACATCATACTTAGCAAGCATTTTACGAAAGGCACCATGAATAAAATGTGAACCACCATCAGTCATTAAATATCTAGGGACTTCAAACCTCGGAAAAATAACTTCTTTAAGCATTTTAATAGATGTTTTATGATCAGCACTACTAGTTGGAATAGCTTCTACCCACTTAGTAACATAATCAACAGCAACTAATATATGTGTGTATCCATTAGAGGCAGGAAAAGGTCCCATATAATCAAAGCCCCAAACTTCAAATAGTTCAATAACAAGTGAATAATTCATGGGCATTTCTTGACGTCTACTAATATTACCAATTCTTTGACATTCATCACAAGATAAGACAAACTTACGAGCATCCTTGAAGAGAGTAGGCCAATAAAAACCGGATTGCAATACCTTATGTGCAGTTCTATCTCCAGCGTGGTGTCCTCCGTAAGCTTTAGAGTGACATTTGCGTAGGATCTGTTCCTGTTCATGCTCAGGTACACAACGTCTAATAACACCATCTACTCCTTCTTTATAAAGATGTGGGTCATCCCAAAAGTAATGTCTCAAGTCATAGAAAAACTTTTTCTTTTGCTGGTATGTGAAACTAGGTGGTATATATTTAGAAACAATGTAATTAGCATAATCAGCATACCATGGAGCAGTATGAGATGCATTTATGACATTTAATTGTTCATCAGGAAAGCTATCATCCATAGGTATTGGGTCATCAAGAACATTTTCTAACCTAGACAAGTTATCTGCAACGGGGTTCTCAGCTCCCTTTCTATCAATAATATGCAAATCAAATTCTTGTAGCAGGAGAACCCATCTAATAAGTCTAGGTTTAGCATCTTTCTTTTCCATAAGATATTTAATAGCAGCATGATCAGTGTGAATAGTTACTTTAGAATCAACAATATAAGGTCTGAACTTATCATAAGCAAATACAACTGCTAAGATTCTTTTTCATTAGTAGCATAATTTCTCTGAGCATTGTCTAGAGTTTTACTAGCATATTGAATAACATTTAATTTCTTATCAACTCTTTGCCCTAGAACAGCACCTACAACATAATCACTAGCATCACACGTGATTTCAAAGGGTAAATTCCAATTAGGTGGCTGAACATTAGGTGCAGAGATCAATGCTTTCTTAAGTATTTCAAATGCTTCTACACAATTATCATCAAAGACAAATGGTGTATCTTTTTGTAATAAATTAGTCAGAGGCCGAGAAATTTTTGAGAAGTCCTTAATGAACCTCCTACAAAACCCGGCATGACCAAGGAAACTTCTTATACCTTTGATGTCCTTGGGACACAACATCTTTTCAATAGCATCAACCTTGGCTATATCAACCTCAATACCTCTTTCAGAAATTTTATGCCCCAAGATAATGCCTTCATTAACCATAAAGTGGCACTTTTCCCAATTCAAGACAAGATTAGTTTCTTCACATCTCTGCAAAACTCGATCAAGGTTGCTCAAGCAATCATCAAAAGAGGATACATAAACGGAGAAATCATTCATGCAAACCTCACATATCTTTTCTCAGAAGTCAGAGAATATAGCCATCATGCATCTTTGAAAGGTAGCAGGTGCATTACATAAACCAAAAGGCATACGTCTATAAGCAAAAGTACCAAAAGGGCAAGTAAAAGTGGTCTTTGATTGATCATCGGCTGACACAGGTATTTGAGAGAAACCAAAATAACCATCTAGGAAGCAAAAATGTGTATGTTTGGATAATCTTTCTAGCATTTGATCAATAAAAGGTAAGGGGTAATGATCTTTTTTAGTAGCCTTATTTAATTTGCGGAAATCAATTACCATCCTATAACCTGTAATAATTCTTTGCAGATTCAATTCATCTTTATCATTAGGAACGATAGTAATACTCCCTTCTTGGGGACACAATGGACAAGACTTACCCACTGACTATCAGCAACGGGATAAATTATACCTGCCTCAAGGAGCTTTAGTATTTCCTTTCTTACTACCTCTTTCATTTTAGGATTAAGCCATCGTTGGTGATCACGAACTGGTTTGGCATCTTTCTCCAAATTTATTTTGTGTTGGCATAGTGGGACTAATGCCCTTAAGATCATCAAGAGTATATCCAATAGCAGCGCGCTGCTTCTTCAGAGTTTTCAATAATCTCTCTTCTTCATGCTCTGAAAGGTTAGCACTAATAATAACATGATATATCTTTTTCTCATCAAGATAAGCATATTTAATGGTATCAGGTAACAGTTTGAGCTCAAACACGGGATCACCCTTGGGTGGAGGAGGATCCCCTAGGATTTCAACAAGCAAGTTGTGTTTCAGGATGGGTTCCTGTTTGAAGAATACTTCATCTATTTCCCTTCTTTCATTCATAAACATATCATTTTCATGATCTAGCAAATATTGTTCTAAAGGATCACTAGGAGGTATGGAAATTGAAGCAAGACCAATAATTTCATATTTACTAGGCAATTCCTCTTCACGGTGTTGTCTAAGAAATTTAGAAAAGTTAAACTCATGAGACATATCACCTAGACCAATAGTGACAACATCCTTTTCGCAGTCTATCTTAGCATTAACAATGTTCAAGAAGGGTCTGCCAAATATAATGGAACAAAAGCTATCTTGTGGGGAACCAAGAACAAGAAAATCAGCAGGATATTTAGTTTTCCCACACAAGACTTCAGCATCTCTAACAATTCCAATGGGTGATATGGTATCTCTATTGGCAAGCTTAATGGTAACATCAATAACTTCTATCTCAGCAGGTGCAATATCATGCATAATTTCTTTGTATAAGTCATGAGGTATTGCACTAGCACTAGCACCCATATCACATAAGCCATGATAAAAATGATCTCCTATTTTAACAGAAATAACAGGCATGCCTACCACAGGTCTATGTTTATCTTTAGCACAGGGTTTAGCAATTCTAGCAGTTTCATCACAGAAATAAATAACATGCCCATCGATATTATCATCCAAGAGATCCTTAATGACAGCAATATTAGGTTCAACTTTAACTTGCTCAGGAGGTGTATAGGTTCTAATATTGCTTTTACGAACAACAGTTGAAGCTTTAGCATGATCTTTTATCCTAACAGGAAAAGGTGGTTTCTCAACATAAGCAGTAGGAACAATAGGATCATTTTAAGTGATAGTCTTTTCTTCAACTTTAATAGGTGCAGCTACTTTTACTTCTATGGGAGGATGATATTTAAACCACTTCTCCTTAGGGATATCAACATGAGTAGCAAAAGATTCACAGAAAGAAGCTACTATCTCAGAGTCAAGTCCATATTTAGTGCTAAATTACGGAAAACATCGGTATCCATAAAAGATTTAACACAATCAAACTTAGGTGTCATACCTGACTCCTTACCTTCGTCGAGGTCCCAATCTTAAGAGTTGCATTTAATTCTTTCCAATAGATCCCATTTGAATTCAATAGTCTTCATCATAAAAGAGCTAGCACAAGAAGTATCGAGCATGGTGTGATTGTTATCAGAAAGTCGAGCATAAATTTTTTGAATAATTACTTCTCTTGGGAGCTCATGATTGGGGCATGAATATAACATTGATTTAAGCCTCCCCCAAGCTTGAGCAATGCTTTCTCCTTCGCGAGGCCAAAAATTATATATATAATTTCGATCACGATGAACAAGATGCATAGGATAAAACTTCTAATGAAATTCCAATTTCAATTGTTTGTAGTTCTGTGATCCCATATCATCACATAGCCTATACCATGTCAATGCATCTCCCTTCAAAGATAAAGGGAAGACCTTCTTATTAATAACGTCATCGGGCACACCTGCAAGCTTAAATAATCCACAAACTTCATCCACATATATTAGGTGCTCATCACGATGCATTGTTCCATCTCCTGCAAAAGGATTAGCTAGCAGTTTTTCTATCATACCCAAAGGTATCTCAAAGTAGAGATTCTCATTTTTAGTAGGTTCAGTATGTTGAGGAGAAACTCTTTGCTCTACTGGTCAGGGTGAAGATACCCCGAACAAGCCCCTCAGAGGATTACTTTCCATAGTAACAAGTGACAGTAAATTTCAGCACACTATATAAAAAAAATTCTTACCAAATTCCACCTACCAAAGGCGCTTCACTCCCCGGCAACGGCGCCAGAAAAGAGTCTTGATGACCCACAAGTATAGGGGATCTATCATAGTCCTTTCGATAAGTAAGAGTGTCGAACCCAATGAGGAGCAGAAGGAAATGATAAGTGGTTTTCAGCAAGGTATCCTCTGCAAGCACTGAAATTAGATGTAACAGATAGTTTTGTGATAAGATAATTTGTAACAAGCAACAAGTAACAAAAGTAAATAAAGTGCAGCAAGGTGGCCCAATCCTTTTTGTAGCAAAGGACAAGCCTGGACAAACTCTTATATAGAGAAAAGCGCTCCCGAGGACACATGGGAATTATCGTCAAGCTAGTTTTCATCATGTTCATATGATTCGCATTCGGTACTTTGATAGTTTGATATGTGGGTGGACCGGTGCTTGGGTGTTGTTCTTACTTGAACAAGCATCCCACTTATGATTAACCCCTATTGCAAGCATCCGCAACTACAAAAGAAGTATTAAGGTAAACCTAACCATAGCATGAAACAAGTGGATCCAAATCAGCCCCTTACGAAGCAACGCATAAACTAGGGTTTAAGCTTCGGTCACTCTAGCAACCATCATCTACTTATTACTTCCCAATGCCTTCCTCTAGGCCCAAATAATGGTGAAGTGTCATGTAGTCGACGTTCACATAACACCACTAGAGGATAGACAACATACATCTCATCAAAATATCGAACGAATACCAAGTTCACATGACTACTAATAGCAAGACTTCTCCCATGTCCTCAGGAACAAACGTAACTACTCACAAAGCATATTCATGTTCATAATCAGAGGAGTATTAATATGCATAAAGGATCTGAACAGATGATCTTCCACTAAATAAACCAACTAGCATCAACTACAAGGAGTAATCAACACTACTAGCAACCTACAGGTACCAATCCCATACTTAGAGACAAGAATTGGATACAAGAGATGAACTAGGGTTTTAGAGGAGATGGTGCTGGTGAAGATGTTGATGGAGATTGCCCTCTCCCGATGAGAGGAGCGTTGGTGATGATGATGGCGATGATTTCCCCCTCCCGGAGGAAAGTGTCCCTGGCAGAACAGCTCTGCCGGAGCCATAGATTTGTTCCGCCAAGGTTCCGCCTCGTGGCGGCAGAGTCTCGTTCCGAAAGCTTGCTTATGATTTTTTTTCGGACGAAAGACTTCATATAGCAAAAGATGGGCACCGGAGGGCCAACAGGGGGCCCACGAGGCAGGGGGGCGCCCAAGGGGTAGGGCGCGCCCCCCACCCTCGTGGACAGGTGGAGGCCCCCCTGACGTGGATTCTTCTTCCAGTATTTTTTATTATTTCCAAAAATAACTTTCGTGGAGTTTTAGGACTTTTGGAGTTGTGCAGAATAGGTCTCTAATATTTTCTCCTTTTCCAGCCCAGAATTCCAGCTGCCGGCATTCTCCCTCCTTATGTGAACCTTGTAAAATAAGAGAGAATAGGCATAAGTATTGTGACATAATGTGTAATAACAGCCCATAATGCAATAAATATCGATATGAAAGCATGATGCAAAATGGACGTATCAAAGGCTTCCATGCGTCAGCATTTCATGGGCTGGGGTTTTTGTTTTTTTGAAAGGGGGGACGGTTTAGGGGGTAATTTAGGGTGTGTAAGCTAGCTAACAGAGAGAAGTGTCCTCTGTTATTTCTGTCCTTGGTTTACCAACGCTACTCCTATGCCTAAACATGGCTTAGATTAAAGTGAAGGCAACATGTGGTGCATGTCGAAAGTAATATTAATCCTAACTTGATCAAGTTTGGATTAGTACTACTTTCGACATGCACCACATGCTTGTTGCCTTCACTTCATTCCAATCCATGTTCATTTCACCCACTGATATATAATAACTCTTCATGCCCGCATCATGCATCATCATAATAACAAGTCCTACTAATCATCATCATACAACTTCTACTCGTTATTAATAACAAGTCATACAATCATCATCCTCATAGTCATCGAACTGATGTCTACTACACAACATTCTTCTTGTAGACGTTGTTGGGCCTCCAAGTGCAGAGGTTTGTAGGACAGTAGCAAATTTCCCTCAAGTGGATGACCTAAGGTTTATCGATCAGTGGGAGGCGTAGGATGAATATGGTCTCTCTCAAACAACCCTGCAACCAAATAACAAAGAGTCTCTTGTGTCCCCAACACACCCAATTACAATGGAAAATTGTATAGGTGCACTAGTTCGGCGAAGAGATGGTGATACAAGTGCAATATGGATGGTAGATATAGGTTTTTGTAAACTGAAAACTATAAAAACAGCAAGGTAACTAACGATAAAAGTGAGCACAGACGGTATTGCAATGAGTTGAAACAAGGCCTAGGGTTCATACTTTCACTAGTGCAAGTTCTCTCAACAATGATAACATAATTGGATCACATAACTATCCCTGAACATGCAACAAAGAGTCACTCCAAAGTCACTAATAGCGTAGAACAAACGAAGAGATTATTGTAGGGTACGAAACCACCTCAAAGTTATTCTTTCCAATCAATCCATTGGGCTATTCGTATAATTGGCACAAACAGCCCTAGAGTTCGTACTAGAATAACACCTTAAGACACAAATCAACCAAAACCCTAATGTCACCTAGATACTCCAATGTCACCTCAAGTATCTATGGGTATGATTATACGATATGCATCACACAATCTCAGATTCATCTATTCAATCCAACACAAAGAACCTCAAAGAGTGCCCCAAAGTTTCTACCGGAGAATCACGACAAAATCGTGTGCCAACCACTATGCATAGGTGTTGGAAATATGCCCTAGAGGCAATAATAAATAGTTATTATTATATTTCCTTGTTCATGATAATCGTTTATTATCCATGCTAGAATTGTATTGATAGGAAACTCAGATACATGTGTGGATACATAGACAACACAATGTCCCTAGTAAGCCTCTAGTTGACTAGCTCATTGATCAATAGATGGTTACGGTTTCCTGACCATGGACATTGGATGTCGTTGATAACGGGATCACATCATTAGGAAAATGCTGTGATGGACAAGACCCAATCCTAAGCATAGCACTAGATCGTGTAGTTCGTATGCTAAAGCTTTTCTAATGTCAAGTATCATTTCCTTAGACCATGAGATTGTGCAACTCCCGGATACCGTAGGAGTGCTTTGGGTGTGCCAAACGTCACAACGTAACTGGGTGGACATCAGAGCCCCAGAGCGACACGTTGGTGGATGTGCTGGAGCGCGGGCCTAGAGAGGTGGCTTGCCGCGGCAAGCGCCTTGCCGCTGTCATTGTCTTGTCGCGTCCGGGAGCTTGTCGCTCACCGGGCCTTGCCGGGGCGCGTGGTGCGCCGCGGCAAGTTCCTTGAAATGCCATGGGTGGCCTTCTCGGCAAGCTCCTCTTGTCGGGGTCTTGGGATGCTTTTGTTAGCCTTCCCGGCAAGCTCCTCTTGCCGGGGTCTTGTCTTCTTAGCTTGGATACTTTGTTCTTGAATGGCTCCAAAGGAACCACGGAGGACTTTGGCGGTCACTCGACAAGCCTTGCCGCGGGATGCTCCGACTGCCCGTGCACAAGTTCGGGATACTAGGGTACCCCTACTCTAGTACACCGACATGTTGTTTTATGTGCAGAAAACAAAAGTTCTCGGAATGACCTGAAATTCCACGGAATACCTTAAAATAAATAATAAAAAATCCTCGCCAAAGATGAATACCAGGGGGCCCACACCCTTTCCACGAGGGTGGGGGGCGCGCCCCCCTAGGGCGCCCCCCTACCTCATGGGCCCCCTGGAGACCTCCCGACTCCAACTCCAACTCTATATATCTGCTTTCGGGGAGAAAAAAATAGGAGAGAAGAATTATCGCGTTTTACGATACGGAGCCGCTGCCAAGCCCTAAAACCTCTCGGGAGGGCTGATCTGGAGTCCGTTCGGGGCTCCGGAGAGGGGAATCCGTCGTCGTCGTCATCATCAACCATCCTCCATCACCAATTTCATGATGCTCACCGCCGTGCGTGAGTAATTCCATCGTAGGCTTGCTGGACGGTGATGGGTTGGATGAGATTTATCATGTAATCGAGTTAGTTTTGTTAGGGTTTGATCCCTAGTATCCACTATGTTCTGAGATTGATGTTGCTATGACTTTGCTATGCTTAATGCTTGTCACTAGGGCCTGAGTACCATGATTTCAGATCTGAACCTATTATGTTTTCATTAATATATGAGTGTTCTTGATCCTATCTTGCAAGTCTATAGTCACCTATTATGTGTTATGATCCGTTAACGCCAAAGTGAAAATAATCGGGATACTTACCAGTGATGACCGTAGTTTGAGGAATTCATGTATTCACTATGTGCTAATGCTTTGTTCCGGCTCTCTATTAAAAGGAGGCCCTAATATCCCTTAGTTTCCATTAGGACCCCGCTTCCACGGGAGGGTGGGACAAAAGATATCATGCAAGTTCTTTTCCATAAGCACGTATGACTATATTCGGAATACATGCCTACATTACATTGATGAATTGGAGCTAGTTCTGTGTCACCCTATGTTATGACTGTTACATGATGAACCGCATCCGGCATAATTATCCATCATTGATCCGATGCCTACGAGCTTTCCATATACTGGTTTACGCTTATTTACTTTCCCGTTATGTAGCGACCAGACCTCAAACGGTCCAATCTCTGTGCTCCGGTGTCATCCCTGGATCAGTAATGCTGACCCCACACAGTACTTGAAGGATTTATAACAGAGTAGCAATCACACACTTATTACATCGAGTGTCTCAAAAGAGAACTTATTACAATAAATATGGCTTAAGGCCATCTAATAACGATAACAGCGGAAGGCTTGGAAGATAAGTGAGTCCATCAACTCCAACGGCATCACTAAGTATAGAACTACGACCTAAAAACTCCTTAATCATCGTCTGAAAAGTCTGCAACATGAACGTTGCAGCCCGAAACGGGTCAGCACATGGAATATGCTGGCAAAGTATCACATAGAGAGTAATGGAATGAAACAGCTATTCTATATGCATATTTGGCTGGTGGAAAGCTCTATGGTTACAGTTTTGCGTAAAGCCAATTTTCCCTACTGCAAAGGAATAAATTTTATTTAACTATCATGGTAGTTATTAAACATTGAGAATGGTTGACAGCATTCTCAATCCCAAATAAGCATCATCATAAACATAACCCAACAAATTAAATTTTAGAGTAGCATGTTGAGATTCACATGATAATCCAGGTACTAGATACTCAAGATGTCCATAACCGGGGACACGGCTAACCATGATTAGTTTATACACTCTGCAGAGGTTTGTGCACTTTTCCCCACAAGACTTGATCGCCTCCGTTTGGTTTCTCGCACTACATGGTGTTTGAGAAAACGGATGACGGAGACATAGTCTTTCAGAAGCGCTAGCACCTTACGATCGGGTAGACCGTTACACCTACTTTCCCCTACATCTGCTAGTCTACCACTTTAAGAGTTCGCACAACTTAGTCAACTATGCTAGAGCCCATAATAGCTTGTGGCTGCACACGGAAGTTTCTAGCATGAATAATCTGATGATCCCTTTGAGTCTGGGTGGCAGTCCATAAAGAAAGCAGGCAATTGCTGGAATAACCAGGTGCCTCAATCCACCCAGATGTGTGTTTAAGTTGCCACCTTAAGTAAACCATTAATTAACAATCTCACATCTGTCATGGATACACTCACCCAATCCATGTCTACTAGCATAGCATGGCATAATAGGCAAACATAGAAATAACTCCCAAAGGTTTGATAATAAACAGATAGTAGGTACTACATCAACTACTTCCCAAACCCACAATTTAATTAGATCCTAATCATGAAATGTGTGAACATTGATCTAATGCAATAAAACTAGGTAGTGGGAAAGCATGACCAAAGTGTTACTTGCCTTGCTGATGATCCGAGAAACCTAGCGATTCTAAGTAGCAAGCGGCGCACTCCGGGTACTCTATCGCAAACAAACAAGAATACAATAAGTACTCAACTAATGCACAGGTAAAACTCAAATAAGAGATCAAACCAGAAAGTTCAACTTAAGAACTCTGGTTGGCAAAAGAGTCAAATCGAACGAAGCAACGAAAGACAAAAGGCAAAAGAAACAGGCTTCGTTACTATTCTGGATATGAGGGAATTTTTACGGTGGCAAAAACTTGTTTAAGTTGGTTAAACGGAAAGAGGGTTTCGAGACGAAACTCCAGGTGCTTGAATCGCCTGATTCCAATAAACGAGCGAAAAGATAGACTAAAACGAAAATCGGATCAGAAATCGCGATCAGAAAAATCGCGGATTTAATCCGAGAAAAAGAAAAATGACAAATGTTCGCTAGAACGAACGAACGAACGGATGAACGCTCGCTATTTAAATAAACCGGAAAATCATATTTTAAAAAATCGAAACTAAAGAAAAACGAGCAAAACCGTCAGAAAACCGAACGGTTTTTCGAGAAAAACTGGCGACTAAAAAACAAACTACCTCCGGCAACTCCGGCGACGGATCCGGCGGGCGGTGGCGGTGCTCCCGTGGCGGTGGCGGTCGGCGGCGGCGCGGGGCGGCGGGGCGGCGCAGCGCGGCGGCGGCGGCGGCGAAGGCGGCGGCGGCGGCGCTAGGGCGGCGGGGCTGGGGCGCTAGGGTTTGGGAGGTCCCGGGCTGGGCTCCCCGGCTTATAAAGCCTGGACGGGCCAAGTGTCCGGGTCAGACACGGCCCGTAGGTCGGTTGAGTTTTTTTTTAAATAATTACGCTCAGAAAAAACAAAAGGAATACTAAACAGACTCCAAAAATACCGAAATAAATTTTCCCCGGCTTCTAAAATCAAGCCGCATAGGATGAACATTTATTTGGGGCCTAAATGCAATTTTGAAAAACGTGCATTTTTCCTAAATTCAAATAAAATAGCGAATAAAACCAAAATAAAATCTTATTTGATTTTTTTTATTAAATCCTCAATATTTCTTTATTTTTGGAATCTCATTTTATTCCCTCTCTCATAATTTTTATCATAGAAATAATTGAAGATAAAATAAATAAAATCAAATGATCCTATTTTCAAAATTTGAGACAACTCAAATATGAAAATAATGAAATCCCCAACTCTCTCCGAGGGTCCTTGAGTTGCGTGAAATTTCTAGGATCAACCAAAATGCATTAATATGATATGCAAAGATGATCTAGTGTATAACATTCCAAATTGAAAATTTGGGATGTTACAAACCTACCCCCCTTAAGATGAATCTCGCCCTCGAGATTCCGGTTGGCTAGAAAATAGGTGAGGGTGGTCCTTGAGCAAATATTCCTCTCGTTCCCAGGTGGCTTCATCCTCCGTGTGGTGGGTCCACTGAACCTTGCAAAACTTGATAACCTTGCTGCGGGTGACTCGACTGGCATGCTCTAGAATCTTTACTGGTTTTTCCTCATAGGTCAAATCACTGTCCAACTGAATTGCTTCCAGTGGTACCGTATCTCTCAGCGGTATATCTGCCATCTCTGCGTGGCACTTCTTCAACTGGGATACATGGAACACATCGTGAACTCCCGGCAATCCTTCGGGCAATTCCAACTTGTAGGCTACTTCTCCCATACGCTCCAAAACTTTGTATGGGCCTACAAAACGTGGCGCTCAATTTCCCTTAACTCCAAAGCGCTTAACTCCTTGAGTGGTGATACTCAAAGATAAACTCGGTCTCTGACTTCGTAAACTGTCTCCTTGCGTTTAGAATCTGCATAACTCTTCTGCCTGGATTGAGCTACCTTCAGCCTGTCGCGAATTAATTTCACTTTCTGTTCACATTCCTTTATCAGATCCGGTCCAAACAACTGGCGGTCTCCAACTTCATCCCAGGACAATGGGGTCCTGCACCTCCTTCCGTACAAGGCTTCGAAAGGGGCCATCATCAAACTGGATTGATAGCTGTTGTTGTAAGAGAACTCTGCATACGGCAAATTCTCGTCCCAACTAGATCTGTAATCTAGTGCACAAGCTCTTAGCATATCCTCCAAAACCTGATTGACTCTCTCAGTTTGTCCATCTGTCTGCGGGTGGAAAGCTGTGCTAAACTCCAGTCTGGTTCCCAAAGTTTCATGCAACTGATTCCAGAACTTTGAGGTAAACTGGGTTCCTCTATCTGATACTATACTCCTTGGAACTCCATGCAGACAAACGATTCTAGTCATGTATATCTTTGCCAACTTTGCACCGGTATAGGTAGTCTTCACTGGAATGAAATGAGCTACCTTTGTCAAACGATCGACTACAATCCATATCGAGTCATAGCTTGAACGTGTTCTGGGCAATCCTATAATAAAATCCATGCCTAACTTATTCCACTTCCATTCGGGTATCGGCAATGGCTGTAGCAATCCGGCTGGCTTCTGATGCTCTGCCTTTACTCTCTGACACACATCACAAACTGCTACATATTCCGCAATATCCTTCTTCATTCCGGTCCACCAGAAAATATCCTTCAAATCCAAATACATCTTGGTATTTCCTGGGTGAATCAAATATGGTGAATCATGGGCCTCTTGTAAAATTAACTTCCTGATCTCCGGATCATTTGACACATAAACACGGTCTTCAAACCATAAGGTATCATGCTCATCCTCACGAAATCCCTTAGCTTTTCCTTTTCTCATTTTCTCCTTTATCTCGGCAATCTCCTTATCAGTCTTTTGGGCTTCTCTGATCCTATCCATCAACGTAGACTGAATCTCCAATGCTGCTACATAGCCTCTCGGAACTATTTCCAAACAAAGCTCTCGAAGATTTTCGGCTAACTCCCTTGGTAAATCTCCCGTCATTAAGGTGTTGACGTGGCTCCTACGGCTCAACGCGTCAGCTACTACGTTAGCCTTTCTGGGGTGATAATGCAATTTCATATCATAATCCTTGATGAGCTCCAACCATCTCCTTTGTCTGAGATTCAACTCCTTCTGTGTGAAAATATACTTCAAACTCTTATGATCCGTGTACACCTCGCAATGGTTTCCAATCAAAAAATGTCTCCAAGTCTTCAGTGCATGCACTACGGCTGCTAACTCCAAATCATGCGTAGCATAATTCAACTCATGGGGCTTAAGCCGTCGTGAGGCATATGAAACAACTCTTCCTTCCTGCATAAGCACTGGTCCAAGTCCTCGACGTGAAGCGTCACAATACACCTCATAATCCTTGGTCTGGTCTGGCAAAATCAACGCTGGTGAGGTAACCAAACGTTTCTTCAACTCCTGGAAACTAGCCTCACATTCCCCAGTCCATGTGAACATGGTATCCTTCTTCAACAACTCTGTCATAGGCTTCGCAATCTTTGAGAAATTCTCAATAAACCTCCGGTAGTATCCTGCGAGTCCAAGAAAACTCCGGATCTCTCCAACTTTGGTTGGCGCTTCCCACTTGGTCACAATATCAACTTTAGTGGGATCTACTGCTATACCTTCTCCGGATATAACGTGTCCGAGAAATCCAACTTCTTTCAACCAAAACTCACATTTGCTAAATTTGGCATATAATTGATGTTCTCTGAGCTTTCCAAGAACCAAACGCAAATGCTCCTTATGCTCCTCTTCATTTTTCGAGTAAACCAGGATATCATCAATGAACACTATGACGAACTTATCCAAGAACTCCATAAACACTTTGTTCATCATGTTCATAAAATATGCAGGTGCGTTAGTCAGACCAAATGACATAACGGTATACTCGTACAGCCCATACCTGGTGGTAAAAGCCGTCTTGGGTATATCCTGTTCTTGAATCTTCAACTGGTGGTATCCTGATCGCAGATTAATCTTGGAAAATACCTTAGCTCCTTGCAATCGATCGAACAAATCATTGATCATCGATAGTGGGTACTTGTTCTTGATGGTTACTTCATTCAATCCTCGATAATCAACAACCATCCTTAACGATCCATCCTTCTTTTCCACCAGAAGTACTGGCGATCCCCAAGGCGATGAACTTGGGCGAATGTATCCTTTATCCAGTAACTCCTTAATTTGCTTCTTAATTTCCACCAAATCCTTTGCAGGCATCCTATATGGTCTCTTTGATATTGGCCCTGTGCCTGGCAAAAGCTCAATCAAAAACTCAATATCTCTATCCGGTGGCACGCCTGGCAATTCTTCTGGAAATACATCGGGGAAATCCTTCACTACTGGTACTTCCTCCTGCACAACTCCAGTTAAACAATTTACTTGAGTCCTCTTCGGCACATGCCGGGATACATACTTGATCCTTCTGCCTTCTAGGGTGGTAAGCAAGATCGACTTACTGGCGCAATCGATGTTTCCTCCATACATCAACAACCAATCCATACCCAGAATTTCATCCAAACCTTGTGATTCCAATATTATCAAATCTGAGGGGAACACATGCCTACCTATACTTAATGGCACTTGAAAACATCCTTGGCTGGCCATATATTCCGCTCCTGGTGAGCTTACTAACATAGGTGTTCTAAGTACTTTGGTGGGTAGGTTATACTTATCCACAAATCCCCTTGATATGTATGATTGCGATGCACCAGTATAAAAAAACGAGTGCAGTAAATGACTTAACCAAAAACTTACCGATTACTGCATCTGGCTGCTCTTCAACCTCCTCCACGTTAACGTGGTTCACCTGTCCCTTGTTGAAAGGGTTCGGATTCTTCCCAGCTTCCATTGCCATTTCCATTCTGGGATTTAGGACATTCATTAGCATAATTTCCGGTCTTCTGGCACTTAAAGTAAGTGACTTGGCTCAGGTCTCTCTTGGCTGGGGTCCATGGGTTGGTGCGGTTCTGGCCATTGCTTCCTCCATTACCATTACCATTCTTAGTCCCATTGTGATTGTGCGAGCTACCTCCTCCATGGGTATGCTGAAAATGTCCTCGCGGTCTAGGGGTAAAACGTGGCTTCTGCTGATCTCCTGAAGTGTGCTTCCCTTGTCCATACTTCCTCTTGCGGTTCTCAATCTGCTGCTGCTTCCCTTCAATCATAAGAGCACGATTTACCAACTCCTGGTAGTTGTTGAAGGTGGCTACCATCAACTGCATGCCCAACTCATCATTCAGTCCTTCCAGAAACTTCTCCTGCTTTGCTGCATCCGTAGCAACGTCATCTTGGGCATAACGTGCTAGCTTACTAAAGTCCTCTACATACTGGCCAACTGTCCGTCCTCCTTGGCGCAAGTTGCGAAACTCTCGCTTCTTCATGGCCATAGCTCCTGCTGAAACATGGGAAGTTCGAAAAGCCTGCTGGAACTGGTCCCACGTGACAGTGTCGACAGGGAAAGTGGCTGTGAAATTCTCCCATCATGATGCTGCTGGTCCTTCAAGCTGATGTGCGGCAAACTTCACCTTCTCTGCATCCATGCATCCTGCTGTGGTCAACTCTCTAGCTGTCTTGCAGAGCCAATCATCTGCTACTATCAGCTCAGTGCTACTGGAAAACACCGGTGGATTCAGCCTAAGAAAATGGGCTAAGAGGTCAACAGGTGGTGGTGGTGGTGGTGGGTTGTTATTGTTGTTCCCTTGATTCTGATTCTGGACTAGCAACTGCATCAATGTGTTCTGCTTCTGGATCAACTGGGTGAGCTCCGGTGGGAAGGTAAATCAGGGGTCATGTCTCGGAGGCATCTGAGGGTTTAGAAAAGATGAGATTTAAGAATAAAGGGGGTCTAAGGAGAAAACACTACCCATATGCACATGAGGCAAAAGCAAACAATTCACTTCATTCAATCAATAAAACAAGGGCATACAATCGATCTAACTATCGCGAAAGTGCTCGGACTACTATATTTACATGGTGGACTACTACTACTGATGGGGTGGTCTACCAGAAATATTCTTCGGTTGCAGACTCCATTATATCTGCTCCAGCTTCATCAACATAGTCATCATCGATATCATCTGGATCTGAGTCGGTGTCGTCGATGATGATGTAGTCTTCCGGGCGAATCTCCTTGGGTTCTTCGTCTTCTTCTATTGGTGTAGGGCCTCCCATAAATATTCCAATCTTCATTGTTAGGTCGGCATTCTTATCCACTAATACTTCAATTTCCTCTTCATAATCTTCACGAGTAGCCTTGAGTTCTTCCTCCAGTTCCTTGATTCTTGTCTTTGCCTTCTTCAGATCTATCATGTCGGTGCACATCTGGTTCTCCTGACATCGAATGTGCTGGTTTAACTCCTGGATAAAAGCTGCAATTGATCTATCCTTTCTGGTGCTGATCATCTCCTAGTGCTCATCTCGGCGCCCACAAATCTGGTAGATAGTATCCTTGAGATCATTGCGATGGACTTCTCCAATGCGTCCCATGGCGATGTGAGGTGCCATGCTCTTTCCTAGACTCCAAGTTGGTGCATCAAAAGAAAACTCTATGGGCTCAGTGACTGGCATGAACGTCCTTCCTGGAACTTGAACTTGAATCATCCAGCGCTCTTCTTCAGGTAAAGTGGCGTTGTAGGTTCCGGTGAAGCTTGGTACTCCTATGTTCAGATATCTAGTGACTTCCTTCAAATGACGTCCAAAGGGTGTATCTTCATCCGGTTGAGTGAACTTGTTCCTTGCATCCGCCATCCTAAAAGAGTTGAAAAGATGAGAATACAGAAAGAGAAGAGAGTGAGTAGTGATCTAGGTCTTTAGCTTAGTGGTCGTGTCCTACAGTCAGCAGGTGCTATGATACCATCTTGTAGCGACCAGACCTCAAACGGTCCAATCTCTGTGCTCCGGTGTCATCCCTGGATCAGTAATGCTGACACCACATAGTACTTGAAGGATTTATAACAGAGTAGCAATCACACACTTATTACATCGAGTGTCTCAAAAGAGAACTTATTACAATAAATATGGCTTAAGGCCATCTAATAACGATAACAACAAAAGGCTTGGAAGATAAGTGAGTCCATCAACTCCAACGGCATCACTGAGTATAGAACCACGACCTAAAAACTCCTTAATCGTCATCTGAGAAGTCTGCAACATGAACGTTGCAGCCCGAAATGGGTCAGCACATGGAATATGCTGGCAAAGTAACACATAGAGAGTAATGGAATGAAACAGCTATTCTATATGCATATTTGGCTGGTGGAAAGCTCTATGGTTACAGTTTTGCGTAAAGCCAATTTTCCCTACTGCAAAGGAATAAATTTTATTTAACTATCATGGTAGTTGTTAAACATTGAGAATGGTTGACAGCATTCTCAATCCCAAATAAGCATCATCATTAAACATAACCCAACAAATTAAATTTTAGAGTAACATGTTGAGATTCACATGATAATCCAGGTACTAGATACTCAAGATGTCCATAACCGGGGACACGGCTAACCATGATTAGTTTATACACTCTGCAGAGGTTTGCGCACTTTTCCCCACAAGACTCGATCGCCTCCGTTTGGTTTCTGGCACTACATGGTGTTTGAGAAAACGGATGACGGAGACATAGTCTTTCAGAAGCGCTAGCACCTTACGATCGGGTAGACCGTTACACCTACTTTCCCCTACATCTGCTAGTCTACCACTGTAAGAGTTCGCACAACTTAGTCAACTATGCTAGAGCCCATAATAGCTTGTGGCTGCACACGGAAGTTTCTAGCATGAATAATCTGATGATCCCTTTGAGCCTGGGTGGCAGTCCATAAAGAAAGCAGGCAATTGCTGGAATAACCAGGTGCCTCAATCCACCCAGATGTGTGTTTAAGTTGCCACCTTAAGTAAACCATTAATTAACAATCTCACATCTGTCATGGATACACTCACCCAATCCATGTCTACTAGCATAGCATGGCATAATAAGCAAACGTAGAAGTAACTCCAAAAGGTTTCATAATAAACAGGTAATAGGTACTACCTCAACTACTTCCCAAACCCACAATTTAATTAGATCCTAATCATGCACTGTGTGAAGATTGATCTAATGCAATAAAACTGGGTAGTGGGAAAGCATGATCAAAGTGTTACTTGCCTTGCTGATGATCCGGGAAACCGAGCGATTCGAAGTAGCAAGCGGCGCACTCCGGGTACTCTATCGCAAACAAACAAGTATACAATAAGTACTCAACTAATGCACAGGTAAAACTCAAATAAGAGATCAAACCAGAAAGTTCAACTTAAGAACTCTGGTTGGCAAAAGAGTCAAATCGAATGAAGCAACGAAGGACAAAAGCCAAAAGAAACAGGCTTCGTTACTATTCTGGATCTAATGCAATTTTTACAGTGACAAAAACTTGTTTAAGTTGGTTAAACGGAAAGAGGGTTTCGAGACAAAACTCCAGACGCTTGAATCGCCTGATTCCGATAAATGAGCGAAAAGTTAGACTAAAACGAATATCGGATCAGAAATCGCGATTAGAAAAATCGCAGATTTAATCTGAGAAAAAGAAAAATGATGAACATTTGCTAGAACAAACGAACGGACGAACGCTCGCTATTTAAATAAACCGGAAAACCGATCTATTTAAAAAAACTGAAAGTAAAGAAAAACGAGCAAAACCGTCGGAAAACCGAACGGTTTTTCGGGAAAAACCGGCGACTAAAAAAAACTACCTCCAGCAACTCCGGCGACGGATCCGGCGTGTGGCCGCAGTGCTCCGGCGGCGACGGCGGTCGACGGCGGCACGGGGCGGCGGTGCGGCGGGGC
>NC_057800.1:14896734-14905970 GCF_018294505.1 Triticum aestivum
GGCGGCTCTAGGGCGGCGGGGCTAGGGCACTAGGGTTTGGGAGGTCCCGGGCTGGGCTCCCCGGCTTATAAAGCCTGGACGGGCCGAGTGTCCGGGTCGAACACGGCCCGTAGGTCGGTTGCGTTTTTTTTAAACAATTACGCTCAGAAAAAATCAAAAGGAATACTAAACGGACTCCAAAAATCCCGAAATAAATTTTCCCCGGCTTCTAAAATCAAGCCGCACAGGATGAACATTTATTTGGGGCCTAAATGCAATTTTGAAAAACGCATATTTTTCCTAAATTCAAATAAAATAGCGAATAAAACCAAAATAAAATCTTATTTGATTTTTTTATTGAGTTCTCAATATTTCTTTATTTTGGGAAAGTCATTTTATTCCCTCTCTCATAATTTTTATCATAGAAATAATTGAAGATAAAATAAATAAAATCAAATCATCCTATTTTCAAAATTTGAGACAACTCAAATATGAAAATAACGAAATCCCCAACTCTCTCTGAGGGTCCTTGAGTTGCGTGAAATTTCTAGGATCAACCAAAATGCAATAATATGATATGCAAAGATGATCTAGTGTATAACATTCCAAATTGAAAATTTGGGATGTTACACGTTGCTATTGTTACAATCACTACAAAATACCAAAAACATTACTTTGCTTTCATTACTCTTTTTTTACCGTTACCACCACTATCATATTACTTTGATACTAAACGCTTTGCTGCAGATACTAAGTTTCCAGGTGTGATTGAATTGACAACTCAGCTGCTAATACTTGAGAATATTTTTGGCTCCCCTTGTGTTGAATCAATAAATTTGGGTTGAATACATTACCCTCAAAAGCTGTTGCGGTCCCCTATACTTGCGGGTTATCAGATAGTAATCATCGTAGTCGCGTCGCTTTGTCGGCGGGTCCGCAATTGCTATCTTCTTCAATCTCATGTAGGCATCATCATACGTATTCTTGCCCAGCCAGTCCGGAAGGCCGATCCCAATGGTGGAGAAGGGGTCTACCGGAACGGCCGCGCTGCTGTGGATGTTGTGCAAAATCATGGTGGTATCCGGCCGGAGGTATGCAAGCCAATCTTTGTTGGCACCGACCCAGACCTATATATAAGACGATGGGCAGCGGATAAATTACGGGATGGAAATGGAATAACTAAGTACTACATGATCAAACTCCATTACTGACCTGCTCATCGGACAAAATCCGACTACCTCTCAACGTCGTCAACTCTAGCGGAGTCAACATGCAACCTGGGCCAGGGAGCGGTGGATTGTTTGAAGAATTGTCCCATAGAAGAACCTTCTCCTCGAGGACGCATGGAAGACCAACAAGCATGGCCTTTTCCCAAGCCTATTTAAGCAGCGTCTTGAAAGAGTTGGTGCAGGAAGCACCGAGTCTTGTGGCGGCGAGGACGTCGGAGCGGCGTGCGATTTCTCCTAGAGAATCATCGTCCAAGGTTTCCCAGCCCCGACGAGGAGGAGAACCGCCTAGCGAATCCATGGGAGCAGCGACGAACTGCCTTCTCTTCGGGGGGAGGGGAACTGGCGAGGAGGAGATAAGAGCGTAGTAACCGCAGGGCCTTGTCCCTTCCAACTGTAGATCATTCCTCAGCGAAGGGGCGAGGCTATTATTTACTACTCCCTCCTTTCCGGTTTATAGGGATTATCTCAAAATTTTAGTTTTTCCATTTTATAAGGCTCAATTTGGTTGTTTTCCATTACATGTTCAGATTCCAAGGTGCATTAAATCATTGCATGCAAGTACTAAGAGAAAATTGACCAATGCATGTAATTTATTCATGCATGCATTGCAGTTAATGCATTGGTAAATACTTTTTTGTGGAAAACAAGAGCATTAATTGGGTGCTTTTGCAAACTACAAAAAGTATTCCACCACTCACCATCTACCTTGGTTGGTGAGAATTTTGAATTGAGCCTTATAAACCGGAAAGGAGGGAGTACTAGTACTAGCATTATGGAACGTTATGGGATTGCATTATACTGTAAATAATAGCACTAGTAAGAAATTTTTGGCACTAGGTAGTAGTTTTTGGCGTGGATTAAGAAATTTTGGGTATGTTTTTGCCATTTTTTGTACATGCCAACTAGTGTCAAAAAACGTCGTACATTATGTGACGGAGGAGTACGTACTCGTACTGTAGCAATACTAGTACTGCTTTCTCAACTAGTAGTGCGATGTACTGTACTTCTAGTCTAGTCTAGTATAGTGCACCAGTTTTCGAACTCTTGAATCTCAGGGCCAAGGAGCTACAGTTGGAAGTGGAGGGTACTACTGTTCTCTAGAACCATGGTTGTACTATCAATGCAGGGGAAGTACACCTGCGTAGTGGCCTAGTGGGTACTCTCGGTGCTCTATTCAGCCGCTCCTCTCACGTAGCTGGCCTACTCAGCCGCTCCTCTCACGCACACACTAGCAGCCTGTTTATCAGCGACGGTTACTGCGGGGGAAGAACATTTGAGTTATTTGATACATCGAGACTAGGCTTTTCGCTTCCATTTATAGAGGTGTAATGGATCTCGTCGAACTTTGTTAGTAGTTCCTTCTTTATGAATGAGATGAAGCAAAGCTTTTGCCTCCGTTTCAAAAAAACACGTCAAGAGGAATTTCTTTTATAGTAGAGCCGATAATGGAGTGAAGTCCATGCATGCAAAGCCACAAGCTACAGAGTAGTAGTAGAGCACTTTACGTACAGAGCCATATTGCACAGTTCCCAATGCCCCGCCAGGCTTTTCCGGCTCCTCGGGCTTAATTGTGAGGCGCTAGTTCACGTGGGATGCTGGGAAGGAAAACTCGTTCACGTGGCTAGGCTGTCCAGTGCACCCAGATTGCGGGGCCGCACGTCCGTTTGACTTCAAAACTCAAACTACCCGTGTAAAATATTGGCTCGCAGCGAAGTGTAGCAGTACTATTTTTTTAAAAGGTCGTCGTGCGTTCGACCGGGATCGAACCCACAAAACGAGGTATACACTCCCGCGACCACTAGTAGTACTCGTTGGAGTACAATGCAACCTAGAATCACCTTTTGTCGCTAGTAGTACGTACATTGTTCCTTACAAGAAACCCCTAAGAGCATGGTTAATAGTATAGCCAGCTGCTGGCTATAAGCCAGTGCCATGTCATCTACAGCCCATCTTATAGCCAACATGTAGTACTCCCTCCGTCTAGGTGAATAAGTCATCTTAGATTGTGCACCGTGACCAAGGAGGAGGGGAAAAATAGAGAACTTAATGTTTATTTGCTAATTAATAGCATTGCATGCAATGAATTAACCATTGCATGTCGTGTTTGATAGTTTCAAGTCATTAAAAGCATGCACACCCACATCTCTTATTGGTTGATATGTCAAGAGACAAGAAACGAGGTAGAAGTTAATGCACGCACCTAAGTGTTTTGGGATTATTTGGTTTTCGTAAGATGACTTACACACCTAGAGGAGGGAGTAGTTTATTTCTTATAGCCCGCTGACTCAGCTCTATTGTACTTGCTCTAATTATGCAAGAAACCACTAAAATGCCAAGAAACTACTACCACTTGCATACGTGGCAGACTTAAGATAAGACTACCTTATAAACCATTGTACATGCTCTTACCAACAAAAATCCTCGAGTGACCTCCTACCTCCGGCCCGTCCACCTAGTCATCCTCGACCATGGGACACAGCTATCGCCGCCGGCAGAAGGCGAGGTCAAAACCGCCGGCGGTGCGGAGCCCATGTTGCGGCAACACGGATGCCAGCTCCGTCCGGCGCTCGCGGCCGCTAGCTAGCCAAGATAGCTCCGTCCAGCTGCTTGTCTGCAAGGTTTGTTAGCTAGATTTGCACGGCAGCGCGGCGGCTTGCTCGTGCGCGCCAAGGCCAGCCATCTGGCTCGAGCGAAGGCTAGCGTGGCGGCCTGCTCGCTCGTGAGTCATGCTCGGGCCAGCCTGCCAACCCGTGCGGAGGCCAGCGCGACGTCCGACCCGTCCGGCGGAGCGGCGGCCAACTCGCTCATCACCGGCGCCACCGACAAACACGCATCAGTACTATTTGAAGTAATGTTCAGGAAAAATAATGATTTGAGGGGGAATAATAGGATAGAAGGTCAGATGTGGGTCCCTCGTGTCAACGGTCAAACAAAATGTGTTGGTTTAAGCTGCCTCGTCAGCACGGACATGTGGGCCAACCCTGTCATAAATGGGTTTAAACGAACCTAATCGGTAGGAGTACTAGGTAGTTTTTGGCGTGGATTAAAAAAATTTGGGTATGTTTTTGCTATTTTTTGTACAATAGATTCTTCCTAGGGCTGGTTGAAAGTGGTAGTTTCTGTTAAATACTCTACATATTGTAAGTAGGAGTGAAAGTTAAGCTTTGGAAGCCAATAAGCAAGGCTAGTTACATAGTGCATATGTGTACATTATTGAAAGTAAATATCAACCATGAGTGACTAATATCTTGATGGAAAACTCGAAACTATGGAATACTAGGAAAAGAAATGCATGGTTGGAAATACTAGCAATGTTCATGTCTGTTGCAACGAATCATAATTAGAATAACTAGTCATCAACCCGTGCATCAGCATGGGCTAGAGAATCGTTTATCTTACATTATAGTGCAATTTCATATTATTTTTATTATGCAGTTTTTTGAATAGTCGATGATTTGTATGAATAAATAAAATTAGTGTCCACCCTTGGATCAGCATCAAGATTAGGCATGTTTTGTTAACATACTACTACAATGGTACGCAGCCATTTGCTTGAACTTACCCTAAAAATATATTACATAAACTTAAATGATCATAAGTGGTGCATAGTGTTTTTGAAATATAATTCTATAGGCTACTGTTAGCTGGATATGTGTTTCATTCGGTGTTAGACTCCTTTGCCTAAGCATGTACGGGTTGGTCTTTGTCGGTCTACATATGTACCATTTCTACAATGCTATTTTTCTCATTTACATAATCTTCATTCCTTCTTTGTGCATTCGATAGTAGTCCTTATATAAATTTATTATTAAATACAATCTTATACTTCATTTAGAATGTATCTATGGTGTATCACATAAAATAGTGGGGTATATCACAATACTTGAAATATTTTTTTCCCGTTAAGATTCCATTTTAAGGGTTGTTTTCGTGGAATGTCCCTATTTACAATACCCATAGGGTTATGTTCATAAATTATTTTCCTCTGTGTGACAATTTATGTATATTTTCTTGGTTACGTTATAATTAGGTGATTTCACATACGTATTAACATTTCCTGGGTCTTTATTTCATAAGGTAGGATTGAATTTATTTTCAATCAGGCAATGAGTCTCACTATTTATAATGTGGTGCTTGGCAAGTATTTATTTGTACGTGTCCTTCTCATTTTGGAAGGCACATGAACATTTGTACGTGTCCTTCTCTATTTTGAAGAGAAAAGGAACATATTCTTTTGCATGTGGTAATAACTGGACGTGGACACATTATTTTTTTAGATCAGACTTCCTTTTCTAAGGCGGGGCTCTTTTTTAAGGTGAAACTGAGGATTCTTTGACGACCTATCATTTTTTCCATCGCAAAGGAAGGCACATGGGTTTTGTGTAAGTTGAAACAAAACATCGTGGCTCAGAACTCTCCAAGTACGTATTGTTGTTGTTTTTTTTCGCAAATAATGTATGTGTTGGTTTAATCTGTTTTATGTATGTGCTAGTTTTTCTATAAACAATCTTCTCCGGAAGTCTAATAAATTTTGACCATTAAATCATTGTATGTATTGTCTTTCTATCACAAAGGGAGAAGGCACGTGGACTTATTCTTTAAGTAGAAACTGAATCGTGAGTACATGGAATTTATATAGGTTGAAACTGTTTTTTTTCAAGGGAAACGTAGGCATTGAGGACTCTTTGTTGTAGGTATTTTTTTCATAACAAAGGAAGGCACGTGGGAAGCATAACGTGATGTACGTGCTGGTTTCATCCTTTTGGTGTACGTACGTGCTATTTTTTCTGTTAAATTTTTTATAGGGTCTTCTAATATATCTTGTCCATTAAAATTTTAATCTAATGGCTACATTAATCTTGCTGATGTGGATTAGCGTAAAGACTCGACTGTTAAATTTTTTATAGGGTCTTCTAATATATCTTGTCCATTAAATTTTTAATCTAATGGCTACATTAATCTTGCTGATGTGGATTAACGTAAAGACTCGAATGGTGCCTCCAATTAGTAAATATAAGATAAGATACTTATTCACAAACTTGGTACAAAACACTCTAATTTTGATATACATGTCACTAGAGATATATTATGTTTCAATTAGAATATATTCCTTGGGCTGTTTTAGTGAGGTCAGGGAGGGATGTGGTTGGTTTTAAGATACTAATTATGGGTTTTTCTGCAAATTAGTAGACAAGTGGGATGTTGGTGAGAAAAGGCAACAACTTACCTCACAATCGTTAGATGTAGATCTAATGGTCAGAAATGACGGATGGCAGACACACCAGCATCACCAACTTAGTCTTGTGTAGGAGTACTAGCAAGATCCGTGCATTGCACGGAACATCAAGATGCATTTTTTTATAAAACACTTGTTGTGATTGACCCTTGCGGGAGTAATCCCATGTGTAAAAACTAATGATATCTCGAGAAATATGAGATAAAGTGAAGAGGTGTGGGGTGTGGTGGTGGTTGGTGGTCGGACTGAGCGGAGGCATGGGGATTGACGACGCCGGCAGCGGCCACCAGGCCAGTTTGTTCCAGAGGATTCCTTTCTTAATTGCTCAATAATGAGGTTTGTTGGAGATAAGGATGAACGAGGGAAGGCCTTGTCTTCAAATGTGGAGAGGGGTGCGGGTATCTTTTAGTTTAATTTCCATCCGTCATATATAGATCGGACGGTCTATATTGCAAGATGGAACACGTACCATCATCACCAACTCAGTTTTTTATAAGAGAAGAAATATAAGTATGGAGATACAAACGTATTATCGATACTTGCTTCCGTAAACTAGCATCTACATTCTATTCAACGCCTCGGCATGTGGGGCCTTAGCACAATGACTTCTTGACTGTGTAAAACGAAGATTTTCCCGTCGCCGACAAGGAGGGGGTGACGGTGGCGCGCTTTTTGGCTTGCTCTAGTCCTAGTAGTCATACTAGGTGGTCTAAGCACGTGTAGATTTATTCTTTTTCACGTCTCGTGTTCGCCGTACTGCCACGACTGTTGATGAATAGACGGTAAGTTATTCACGGGGAAACCCTTGTTGAGCGTGTTTGAGAGAGAGAGAGAGAGAGTGCGTGTGTGATATGTTAGAGACTGAGGCAATGATAACAGATTCTTTGTGTCTATGTGTGTGGAGGATAGAGAGAGACATGTACATGGGGCTTTGTGTTGTGTAACGTGGAGACACATATACATAATTAGAGAGTGAGTGTGTGAGATACACATGCGGACATGAGGAGAGATGAGGATCCAGGTAAATGGGTGTTTGTGCGTGTCTGTGTGTGTTTGTGCATGCGTTTGTGTGTGAGAGGGAGAGAGTGTATGTGGAGTAGAGAGACCACTGATGATGTAAACCTAGTATAAGGGAAGGGGGAATGGTGTGACATGTGTAGTAGCGAGATAGCACGGGTGCGGGCAGGGGGAGCAGACTATTTGGAAGAGACATCGAGTGTGTGTGGGAGAGGGGTGTGAGAGCGAGAGAAAGAGAGAGCGAGCGACGGAGAGAGAGAGAGAGAGAGAGAGAGAGAGAGAGAGAGGGCGAGAGGGGTCGTTTGTGTCCATAAATGGCGTATAGATAGGGAGACAATGTTGATGTTGTCCGAAATTGGCCTATGAACAGAGACGCAAGGGAAGCGAGTCATTGTGTGTGTGATAGGGACTTCATGAGAGATCTAGAATAGATGGTGTAGAGAACAATGTGCGAAATCGAGAACGATTATACATTAGGGAGCTATGCAAAGAGTCACGACATATATGTATACAGGGAAGGAGCTGGGGCGGGTCCGCATGTGGGAGAGATAGAAAGAGGAGAGTGGTGCACAAGGATACAAAGTGTGCTTGTTTGCAGTGGGGGTGGTGTGTGAGGTGAGTGCGCGAGAACCACATAACTAGGGAGATAGACGTTTGGGGGTGACGTTTTGTGTGTATGGGAAATATACACTCTACATAGTGCGTGTGCTTGGGTAAGAGAGATAGCGAGAGACCTAGAGAGTGAGGGAAGAGATGTGTGCATGCCCGAGAGACAAAGTGATAGAGACCTATGTTGGGGTCCGGACTTTACAAGAGAGAGGGGTGTTAATGTGCTCATGTGTTGGTGTTTGGGGAGAGAACGACTTCTCTATGTGTGTGTGTGTGTGGTGGGGGGGGGGTTGACTTCAGATAAAGAGTGAGGTGTCTATATTTGAGGGACTTCAGCGTAATTGAGATATTGTGCATTCATGGTTGATCAATTTGTTTCACAGTTTGTACTATGAGATAACGATACTTTTGAACATGCGTGATATACCTTGATGTACCAGAATTATAAACCTAAGATTGGAATTTCGGAATTCGACTCCATCATTAGCTTTTGTAATTCATTTAAACGGAGGTACATTTTTAAGCCGGGATTTCGTGATTTCAAATTCATATATCAAACCTAGAGATATACACATACGTGCATGTTCAAACTTTATAATCATCCACTTTATTCATACGCATACACATTTTTGCTTTTGTCATCATATTTAGCTTAAGCACATTTGGAATTTCATTTGAATTGGACCGTATGATGGTATTTGCTCGTAGTAGCTCAATGATCCATATTTGAATTGAATGGACAATCTAAGTTTCGAGTTGGAGACATTGATTTTCAAAACTTGCACATTTTTTTGCGTGCAAAACAAACAAATTTTTGGCCATGATATCATAGTCGGCCGTACGAGAGCAGAATACTTATAATTTTAGGCGCTGAAAGCTTTCAAACTTCCCGCTCACAACGAAATATCACGCGCCCGAAAGTTTAGCCCTGCGATATTCCTGTTTTACCCCTGCCACATGAACGGAAAAGGGCTGCTTTGGTAACTCCATTGTTTTCCCCTCTTTGCCCCCAACATTCTTCCCTAGAGCCCCTCCCCTTCCCCTCCCCGACCCCCCCCAACCACGGCAAGCCGCCGAATCTAGTCCTCCCCCGCAGCGATGGACCTCACACCCCGTCGGATCTACCTTCCGCACCTTGGAACCCCCAACTGCCAACTCACCACTTC
>NC_057800.1:14905980-14975605 GCF_018294505.1 Triticum aestivum
GGTGTCTATATTTGAGGGACTTCAGCGTAATTGAGATATTGTGCATTCATGGTTGATCAATTTGTTTCACAGTTTGTACTATGAGATAACGATACTTTTGAACATGCGTGATATACCTTGATGTACCAGAATTACAAATCTAAGATTGGAATTTCGGAATTCGACTCCATCATTAGCTTTTGTAATTCATTTAAACGGAGGTACATTTTTTAAGCCGGGATTTCGTGATTTCAAATTCATATATCAAACCTAGAGATATACACATACGTGCATGTTCAAACTTTATAATCATCCACTTTATTCATACGCATACACATTTTTGCTTTTGTCATCATATTTAGCTTAAGCACATTTGGAATTTCATTTGAATTGGACCGTATGATGGTATTTGCTCGTAGTAGCTCAATGATCCATATTTGAATTGAATGGACAATCTAAGTTTCGAGTTGGAGACATTGATTTTCAAAACTTGCACATTTTTTTGCGTGCAAAACAAACAAATTGTTGGCCATGATATCATAGTCGGCCGTACGAGAGCAGAATACTTATAATTTTAGGCGCTGAAAGCTTTCAAACTTCCCGCTCACAACGAAATATCACGCGCCCGAAAGTTTAGCCCTGCGATATTCCTGTTTTACCCCTGCCACATGAACGGAAAAGGGATGCTTTGGTAACTCCATTGTTTTCCCCTCTTTGCCCCCAACATTCTTCCCTAGATCCCCTCCCCTTCCCCTCCCCGACCCCCCAACCACGGCAAGCCGCCGAATCTAGTCCTCCCCCGCAGCGATGGACCTCACACCCCGTCGGATCTACCTTCCGCACCTTGGAACCCCCAACTGCCAACTCACCACTTCACCGGAGCCGCTTCAGCGACTGGCTTGTCCACCGCTCTAGATCTCCTTGACCGCCATCATGGTCCACCGCACCGGATCTGCTTAACCGGCGCCCTCGTCCACCACAGCGTAGGCCCTTCACTGACTCCCTCGTCCGCCCCTTCCCTGGCCCTTCATACAAGCCCTCGTCCACCGCAACAGATCCGCCTCACCGAAAGCACTATACAACGCGCCCGCCGAAGCCTTCGTCCACTTCACCGGACCCGCTCAACGGACGCCATATTCAACTCCACCGGCCCTGCTTTACCAACGCCGCAGCCTCATCAGGTTATTTTGATTTGTACTCCTTTGGTTTTTCTCTTTATCGTGCAACTGTTCACTTACCACAGATGAGCTTTGATGTATGTCGACAGGCGCCGCAACCGTAGCACCGCAGCCGCTTCAGCGACGGCAACAGCCGGCCCAAACTCAACCGCAACACGAGCACCATCGACGATCCTTAGCTATCAAGTATGACAACGATACCCATACGCCGCCGAGAATCAGGTACTATTATCCAACGGCCGGCGCCTATGTTTACTTTCCTAGCATAAGCACCGCACCTTTGAATTTCTTCAGGGCATCATTCAGTTTTTCATGAGACGCGTTATTCTGCTTGCACCTGTAGGGCCATACTTCTGGCAGTGAACATGTTACATGTGCTAAATTACATACCAGTGCACATATAGTTAATATGCTTTAGTTTTGTTCTGATGCCACCTGTTGGTTCCATCAGACTGCTTAATGTTCTCTATGCTTAATTACACATCAGCAAACTAGCATGTGGTTCCGCTGCTTTTTGTTCATTTTACCCTACATTTTCTGATGCTAGCTATTACATCACTGCTCCGAGCCTCTGTTCATTACTTGTTTGTGTGTTCTTGATCTTCCCAAGTTGCATGACTAATTTGATGCTTCTATTAATTATGGAGCTGCCAACCTGCATACCAAGGAGGGCACTGGTTTAATTTTTCTGGACTAATTTGCCAATTAATTAGGGCAGAGGCGGATGGGGCAGGGCACAAAAGGAAACCAACGCTAGGAATCGGCAACGTGCAGACTAATACGAGAAAACTGAGAAAAAGTTATACGCAAAGTAAAAAGAATCGGGGGGAGTATTGTCGTGTATGCACACACCCTTCTTTCATTAGTTTAGATGAACCATTGATGATCAATTCGGACCAGTGCATGCGATTAAAATTAATTTTACCTAAATAGATGGTGCAGACGTCTAGGAGGCCGCCGCCCCGCGCCACCACACCGGAGCACCTCGCCACCGGTGACTAGCTCCGCTGCTCCCTACATCACCTTCCTCTCTCCCTCGGTTTTCCTTTTCTCTCTCTCCCTCTGGTTTGACTCACCCTCCCATGTCCATGCCCGTGCAGGTCGTCGCCATGGATGACCCAGAGCTATCTAGCATGGTCGGGAAGAGGAGCCCCACGCCGTGGCCTGGCTCTGCCATAGAAACGGGCCCTCTCCAACAGCCACTGCTGGATCTGGTCTTCCGCTGTCCGTTCATGCCTCCGGCGACGCCAATCATCGCTAGATCTTACCATTGCTGCCATTGACAACACGCACGGGATCGAGATTTTGTTTTTGTTTTTGAAAGTAATAGCAGTAGCGCGGGGTATAAGACCCGCTACAGCTAATTAGCAGTAGCGCTGTTTGCAACGCACGCTACAGCTAACCATGTATAGCAGTAGCGTGTGTCAACACGCGCTGCTGCTACAAGTTAGTTGTGGCGCCGTATCAGTAGTGCGGGCACCCGCGCTACAGATACACCCAAAACCCGCGCTGCTGCTAGGCTTTTCCCTAGTACTGATATTGTATTGGATGAAATAACTGTTTGACTCAGAGTGTATCCAACCTACTGAACTCGAAGATCACGACATTTCTAAATCATAATCATATAGAAAGCTTGAATAAATCTTTGTTGTGGTTTTGAAGAAATAAATAACAAAATGTATAATTATCTGGGAATATTCGTAATCGAATACAAATTGGATTTGAATTTAGTTTGCCATGTCCCAGAGCAAACGTGAATGCTAATTCTCCCAAGTTTTGAAGGAAGCGGCTAAACACCCACTATAATTTGTGGGCTGCCCGAAGCAAGTGTTTGCGAGATGGAAATTACTGTCTACCCTTGACACGTGACATCCTTATCGACAGGATTTACACTGCTTTCGATAGGGGTAGACTAGTAACTTCAATCAGACGTGACACGACGGCCTCTGAGCCCATTCAGACACGGTGGGTGCCAAACGTGGGCGGCAAAACACATTTGATTCAAGCTCATCTGAAAGACATGTGTCTCTTCCTCCATTTCCCCATTCATACATGGTGAGCGGAAAAACAAACTCTTCTCGTCCGAAATCGATGTAGGCTTATATTTTAAATAGGGGTAGATGTGTAACTTCCAGCAGAGGTGACCCAACCGCCCTACCTGTCAGCCCCGTTCATACACCGTAGGCGCCAACCGTGGGCGGGAAAACACCCTCTCCTCGCCCGAAATCGATGTAGGCTAATATTTTAAATAGGGGCAGATGTGTAACTTCCATCAGACATGACACAACCGCCCTACCTGTCAGCCCCGTTCATACACCGTTGGCGCCAACCGTGGGTGGCAAAACACCCTCTCCTGGCCGGAAATAGTTACCGGCAAATATTTGGGAGATGCGAGATTACCGTCCTATCCCCAACCGACGCCATGTCCGAAATTTTAAACGGGGGATATGTTCATAACTTTCCCTCATTTCAGAGAAACGCGTCCCAAAGTTTGAGATTCCCCCTCCCCTCCATTTCCCCATTCATACACCGTCGGGGCACGACAACCTCCACACTGCGGCCAGCCTCCTCCGTCCGCCACCCCATCCTCCACCTTGCCGGAGCCGCTACCCCTACCCCGTCTTCCACTGCAAGAGATGGACGTCTCTCATCCACGGCGCTGGACCAGGATCCTTTCATCGCCTCCTCTCGCTTCATCGGCGCGGTCGTCCACCTTGCCATTGTCGCTCCTACGACCGCCTCGTCCAAGGCAACAGGATATATCCCCCGACCCGGCCGTCTGCCGTCTAAAGTCTTCTTCCCCGCCGCCGATAGCCATCGCACCTGCAGCACCCTCAATGTATCAGCATAGGCCTACATGGCGTCGCAAGAGAGGTGGTACTCTTCCATATTTGCTTAATTTATTGATCTCACCCGGAAAATAGATCATAATTTGTTTACTGTACTTTTCTTGTCCGTACCAAATCGTAGTGGCTAGTTGAAAGCAAACATTGGTTGCGAAGTAGCTTTGTCCGGTTTGCACCTTCAGATCCGCCATGGCACGAGCACTATACTCGTAAAGCTTATGGTTTCCCCCCTTTATATTCACTACCATCATCGTAGGTGCTTCGTGTCATGCTAGCACTGCTCCTCAAGACCTCAACCCAAAGCTTGCGTGTTGAAATACGAATCTGATATGATGCTCATATCACTAAAAACAGAGAACGTTTAATTGGTCACCTAATGTTCCTACATTCGTTTCGAAAAGCATGTGCGCCACCCACTGGTCTAGCTAGTTCCACTTTCCTGATTTTTCTCTTGATGGTTAAAGTTTTCACCTTTTATCTACTCTACTATGATCTGCGTAGGTGCTTTCTGTCGTACTAGCATCACTCCACCCTTCAAGCTAAACAACACAACACTCAGAATTCGAAAGCTTAGTTTTTCAAATATGACTGTGATATGATACTGATATTAGTTAACCGACACATTTAAATTGTTAGCTAAAGGTCCCACTTGAGTTTCCAAATGCATGTCGCGACATAGAGAGACAGCATAATTGCATTTCTTTGTCACTTGTTGACTGTACTTTCTTGTCCATACCAAATCTTAGTTGTTATTTCAAAGCAAACATCGGTTTCTAACTACCCTTTGCGCGGTTTCCAGCTTCGGATCTGCCATCCCACTGCCACGGTCAACACTGTACTCATCATGCTTATGTTTTCCCCATTTTATGATGACCACAATCAGCCTACGTGGTTCGTGTCGTAATAGCACTGCTCCACCCATCGAGCTAAACAAGCTTAGTTGTACAAATTCATATCTGATATTATTGCTGATATTAGTAAAACTGAGAGATGTTTAATTGGTTAGCTAAATATTCTTACTTTAGTTTCGAAATGCATGTGAGCCACATATGGAGAGACCGGAAAGAATAGTATTTCTCTGTGGGCTCTGGTTCATCATGGGTGGCCAACCGACATTGTATTAAAAGACTTGTAATATCTTCAATCTGCTTGCTCTTATGCTCTTCTTTAAGATGATACTCTTCTCTTGCGGTCGACTGGTCAGGTCGAGTTGTTCTCCCTTAGTATATGTTGAATCTGTCAGGTCATGTCGACTTGTTCTTCTTTACTATATGTTGAAGCTATCATCTGCGAAGTGTCATCACTTCTAGAGCTCTCATATTTTGAGTAGTAGGCCACATTATATTAATGCACACAACAAATTACAGCATGTATGGCATCTTCTAAAATAATTGTAGAGATAGCACAAAGGGGTTTACAGGGAGGCAGTATTGGATTAGAATCACTTCTGCATTACAAAGAAAATCTCACTTGTTTTTATGTTTTCATGCATGTCAGATATTGAACATTATCAAAATGAATATGAGAATGGGCGCACGAGAGGAATATTGTGGAACGATCCACTGGCTAACAAACTTGGCATGGTGGAGGATGGCCTATCTTATTCACCCATCAAGGTGCTTGCTCTAACTTTGCAAAGTTGTATTGGTCGCACATATTTTTCTTCTGACCTCTTGCATTACTTCTACTTTGTTACACCATCTACTTAGTTTAAGTATCATATATGAGTATATGCCATACCTATCCATTTTCTGTACCTATTCCATGTGTCGTCACACTATGTTTTTCCAGTCAAATGTTGTTCTTTTGTAATAGATGTCCAAAAGGAAGAGGGTGAGTGCAGATCCTCAAGGAGTACAAACTAGGTATTTGGAAAAGGTAGTGATACCTGTTAAATCAAAAAGATCAGCAGCCATAGAAAACACAGGCCCAACTGTACCACACTTTACCCCTACTCCAGTAGCCAAACCCCTATTAGAACTGCTGGGAGCCCAGCGTCTGGTACTGTCTATGATATCAATTCAAAATTTGAACTCCTAAATTTCTGCTTGTGACTTACCTTCTCTCTTGTATGAAAAGTAATTCAGATGAATCTCCTTGCTCAAAGGATCATACGATCTCAAAACAATAATGGGCTCTCCAGTGCTCTTGTCAGTACCTCTCTCCCTTTTGCCTTGTAACGCTGTACTTAATTAATTGCTATTTGATTATGTATCATCAGTCTGCACCTGAGCTTCATTATCCTCTGTTTGTTCCAATATTATTCTATCTATATTTACTCTTTGCAAAATGTAGAATAATGGCAACGCTTATAAAGAATTTTCTTTGGGGAATTTATTGAATTATCCTTCCATCAACATGGAGAAGGGCTTTGTCCAGCCCGTGTTAACATGTAATGTAAGTTCATCCTTCTCAAGTCTTCAAACTTTGTTCTAGTATAGATTAGGATAGGCATCATTTCCTCCACTGCTGTTTGCTTTGCTGTTTACATCTGATTGGATGTTTGCAACAACTACCAGTTTCAAATTGTAGTTGTAAAAACATGTTCCTTATGCAGAACAGATCCATTTATTTGCTTATATAATTGTGAAACATGTTACGTGTCTCCTTGTTTCTCTTTCAGACTCGTATCTCTTATGCCAGGCAGAACTTTAGGGAAGATAGTGAGCCAAACCATCTTGAGGACAGCGAGGTGACCCCAAGGTCCTGTCTTGATGAAGACAGTGAGTTGAAGCTACTCACCAGCAGGTGTGAGACAACCTTTGTGCAGTCACTGCCTCAATCAGTTTGACTTCTTCAGTCTCAACTTAAAGCGGAAAGGCTTGCTTCAGCTCAGCTCCGATTTGAAGTCAAAGATGCAATGAAGATGTCACAGGACTGCCGTGCGCACCATCATGCCTTAAATCTAGTGTTGATGCATCTATCATTGACACAACTAAGGTCTACTCAGCTTCTTCAGCTATTTGGGGGGGGGCGACCTGGCCAGGCCTAGTGCCTTCTGAAGTGCTCTCAGTTTTGTATATTCTTTTGTCTGCGCGTTTATTTGCACTGGTGGCAAACTTTGATGCCCAGTGGATGTAATATGTGTGATAGCCGTGATAGCCTAGCGTAAGTTGCTTGCTTATTTATTTCCTTGTTGTCTTGTTTATTTGTTTGCTTCTAGTCATTGCAGTTCTTTTTCCGCGGTTTGCTAGTGGCTGCAATAACCTATTTTTTAAAACTAGGCCACAATAACCATGGGCTAATATTTACTGTAGTGACACTGGGCCTCCTACGGGCCGTAGAAACAGTGGGCCTTCTTCGGGCCATAGAAACAATGGGCCTTCTACGGGCCGTATCATCAATGGGCCTTATACGGGCAGTATGATCAATGGCCAAACATGGGCCAATAAGAGGCCGCATTATGGCCGTAAACGGGCTAGAGTTGGAATCGTCCGTTCATGGGCCGACCATAACGGCCCATCGTTAATAGGTCGTATTTGATGACGCTATGAAAACGGCCCAACGTATTAACGGACCACAAACGGGCCGACTATAACCACGACCTGAATTTGGCCCACAAGCAGAAAATGACTGTAACGGGCCGTAAGTAAACGACTGCTGGAAATGAGCCCAAGAATAACTGGGCTCTGAGAAGTCCGAAAGATAACATGGGCTGGAAACGGCCCAACGGAATAACGGGCCGTTAATGGGTATAAAGTGATACACTATTCATTACGGGCCAGTTTCACCATGGGCCGTTAATGGGTGTAAAGTGATACACTCTTCATTACGGGCCAGTTTCACCACGGGCCGTTAATAGGCCAAGAGTTACATAGGGCCTCATATGGGCCGAAAGACGTCATGGGCCATATATGGGCCAGAAGTGAAAACGGGCTGGAATCATATTGGGTGGCCCACATGACGCTTGAGGGAGTCCTGGATTAGGGGGTCTCCGGACAGCCGGACTATATCCTGTGGCCGGACTGTTAGACTATTAAGATACAAGATTGAAGACTTCGTTCGTGTCCGGATGGGACTCTACTTGGTGTGGAAGGCAAGCTAGGCAGTACGGATATGGATATCTCCTCCTTTGTAACCGACCTTGTGTAACCCTAACCCCCTCCGGTCTCTATATAAACTGGAGGGTTTTAGTCCATAGGACAATATACAATCATATCATAGGCTAGATCAACTCTTTGATCTCGTGGTAGATCAACTCTTGTAATACTCATATCATCAATAATGAATCAAGCAGGACATAGGGTTTTACCTCCATCAAGAGGGCCCGAACCTGGGTACAATATCGTGTCCCCTGCCTCCTGTTACCATCCGCCTTAGACGCACAGTTTGGGACCCCCTACCCGAGATGCGCCGGTTTTGACACCGACATTGGTGCTTTCATTGAGAGTTACTCTGTGTCGTCGCCATTAAGCTTGATGGATCCTTTAATCATCGATAGTGATGCGGTCCAGGGTGAGACTTTTCTCCCCGGACAGATCTTCGTATTCGGCGGCTTCGCACTACAGGCCAACTCACGTGGCCATCTGGAGCAGATCGAAAGTTACGGCCCTGGCCACTAGGTCAGGTTTGGAAGCTTAAACTACACGGCCGATATCTGCGGAGACTTGATCTTCGACGGATTCAAACCCCTGCCAAGTGCGCTGCACGGTCTCGATGAGCATGATTTAGCTCTGTCGTCGAACAGTGTTCAGGATATTGCACCGGCGACTGCTCCGACCCTCAATTCGGAGCCAATCGCGCCATCCATGGACGGGTGGATAGACCCCACCATAGAGGCCATACTCTCAGCGGAGATCGAGCCAAGGAACGACCTTGCCTTTCACGAGAGCTGTGTTGCCGAACTACCGGATCCTTCTCTGGCCACGGACTCCGAACCGCCTGCACCCGTGCCTGTCGAATCCGGCTGGGCGCCGATCATGGAGTTTACCTACACGGATTTTTTTCAGCACTCGCCCTTCGGTGACGTACTGAACTCATTAAGGTCTCTCTCCCTGTTAGGAGAACCCTGGCCGAACTATGTTCGGCAGGATTGGGATGTGGATGATGAAGAAATTCGCAGCCCACCCGCCACCCACTTAATAGCCACTATCGACGACCTAACGGACATGCTGGACTTCGACTCCGAAGACATCGATGGTATGGACGACGATGCAGGAGACGAACAGGAACCACCGCCCACAGGGCACTGGACGCCCACTTCATCATATGATGTATACATGGTGGACACACCCAAAGAAAATGACGACGAGGAACGGAAGGACGCAACGAAGGATTGTCCCCTCGAGAAGCAGTCAAAACGGCGGCGCAAGCGCCACTCCAAACCCCACCTCGGCAGAAACAGCGGTCATATAGGCCCGGCGATAGAGCAGGGTGAACCATCGCCCGACCAGGGCAACACGGAGAATCAAATGGAACAACCTGACTCCGTCGAAGATAACAGTCCGGAGCAACAGAATGCCCATCAAAGGCTGGTTCCCACTGCGAGGAGTCTGAAAAAGCAGAAGCAAAGGCTCAAGGCTGCACAAGGCACACTCAAAATCAGATGGAGTGAAGTACTCAACACAGCAGCGAAGTACAGCAGTAATCACCACACCAAGAGCTACCCGAAGCGAAAGTTGCTACCTGAATTTGATGAGGAGGCCTTAGATCCTCCACAATTAAAAAATAAAACGGCCATCCGGTCGGATAGACGACCTCATAGCCAACATAAAGTGGCAAACGACGTCGCACATAAACCAGTACGCGATCCGCGTAAGGGCTCGCATCAAAAGGACGGCGCAACCAGATCCATCTACGGACCACGCAAATGCGCTCCAACATACAGTGCAACACAACAAACATCCGAACACCATGGTACACCCAAATACAAGGGTGCCGCACACCCGCTATGTTTCACCGATGAGGTGCTGAACCATGAATTTCCAGAGGGATTCAAACCCGTAAACATACGGCTAGGGGTCTGGATTGAGGACTACATCCTCCATATCCATCTGGCTCGAGGAGATGATCTCCACGCCATCAAGTACTTACCCCTCAAGTTCAAAGGGCCATCTCGGCACTGGCTTAAAAGCCTCCCCGAAAACTCCATTTGAAGCTGGGAAGAGCTCGAAGACGCTTTTCGGGCAAATTTCCAAGGGACTTATGTCCGACCACCGGATGCAGACGATTTGAGTCATCTAACTCAATAGCCCGGAGAGTCAGCCCGAAAGCTTTGGAACAGGTTTCTTATTAAAAAGAGCCAAATAGTCGATTGTCCGGACGCCGAAGCCTTAGCAGCTTTCAAGCATAGTGTTCGAGACGAATGGCTCGCCAGACACCTCGGCCAAGAAAATCCGCGAACAATGGCAGCATTAACAAGCCTCATGACCCGCTTTTGCGCGGGCAAGGACAGCTGGTTTGCCCAATGCAGCACCAGCGACCCAAGTACATCCGAAGTTAGGGATGGAAACGGGAAATCACGACGCAGCAATAATAAGCGGCGGAATAAAGAAGACAACCCGAAGAGCATGACGGTAAATGCCGGATTCAGAAGTTCTCGGCCAGGTCAGCAAAAGCCGCCCTCCAAAGGCAACAGAGATGAATTGTCCACCCTAAACAAAATTCTGGACCAAATATGTCAGATCCTTAGCACCCCTGATCAACCTGTAAATCATACCAACAGAGAATGTTGGGTCTTCAAACAGTCCGGCAAGCTCAACGCCGAACACAAGGGGCAGGATACACCAAGTGAAGACGAGGACGAGCCTCGCAAGCAAAGCACAGGGGAACAGAAGAAATTCCCACTAGAAGTCAAAACAGTCAACGTGTTACACGTGATAAAAGGGAGAAACAAAGCGGCACCTTTAGAGAAACATGCCCTAGGGCCTATCACTGCGGAGCTCCGCCACTGGTCGTCTTAATCGATCACCTTCGATCATCGGGACTACTCGGCAAGTATCCGGCATGCAGGATGGGCTAGCTTGGTATTAGATCCAATAATTGGCGGATACCACTTCACACGAGTCCTGATGGACGGCGGCAGCAGTTTCAATCTGATATATCAGGATACAGTCCGCAAAATGGGGATAGACCCAACAAATATTTGCAGCAACAATACTACCTTTAAAGGAGTAATGCCAGGTCCAGAGGCTCATTCCAAGGGCTCCATGCTACTAGAGGTTATATTCGGCTTCCCCGATAACTTCCGTAGCGAAAATTTAACCTTCCACATCGCTCCGTTCCAAAGTGGCTATCAAGCACTACTCGGACGTGAAGCTTTCGCTCGCTTTAATGCAATACCGCATTACGCTTCCCTCACGCTTAAGATGCCCGGTCCACATGGCATCATCACAGTAAATGGAGATATTGAGCGTTCCTTGAGCGCCGAAGATAGTGCGGCCGCCTTAGCAGCCGCACACTAAATGGCCTCACCAACTCAAGCATTCGACACATCGTTAAGACCACGGACGCGGTTAGACGAGTCCGGCGCAGCTATATGTAATTAATACAGGTTTGATGGTCATACCCCTAGTACAATACAAGGGGCTCAACGTGCGCAAACAAGTGGCAATTAGGCTCAATCTTACTCATCTTGAATTATACATGGTTTCTTTAGTATAACCTACCTTTTTGCACGACAACTTTTCAACTAAGTTCCCCTTTTTACAGATGACCATCGTGCTACACCCGTCCAGGATACAGCACAACGGAGACACAGGTGCAAACGTGCAGCAGGGACCCGTTCCAAGGATCTTTTTAGATAAAGACCCTGCGTAAACCTTTTTTACTGTCTCTTGTTGCTACACATGCCTTGAATTCTCAGAAAATTGAGAAGGATGCTGACGTCTTGGCATGTGGCCACGTCAGAATAATGCATGTACCTGGACACCAGGGGCTTATTACAAAGGGCACTGTTTAGGCCCAGTTTACACCATAAAAGGCCGAATACCTTAGGGAGTGTTCGGCGTCGCGAGTTTGGCCTTATATGCATCAGCTCCGAATCATGTCTTTGGTCAAATGTTGGGTTTGCTCGGCTCCTGTGTTTTGCTACCTTACGTTCCGCTCTATCGGCTAAGGCGGCACCAGGAGAACTACTGTGATTGTGCCCTGGTTCATCCGGAAGAGCACCTCAGTAGAGAAAGCCGAAAACTGACTGTCATGATATAGCGTGAGACTGGTCAACCACTCGATGACCTATTGGAATCTTCAGGATTCCTCCGCATTAACGAAGGGCCGTTTCCCGGCCAGGCATGTACGCACCCTGAATCCGGACGAGTGCGGAGCCACCAGGGGCTATATAGTAGCCCCACTGTCAAACTCCTCTGGCTAAGTGAAAGTGTTAAAGCATTATAGTCCGGTTGCCTAGTTCGCTGCGCTATCACCTCCTTCATAGGACCAAGATGTTGGATTAAGTGTGAATACGCGTCTTCTGCGAAAACCCCCGCATTATATGTGTGGGGGCTGAAGCCGATGACTGCAATCTGTCAGGTTATATACATGTATACATAAACGGCCGCACATGAGACATCATAATACTTTCGGGCAAAAGTATAAATACATCCTTGATAAATTCAATAAAACGTTGTTTTTGCAATCGGAATACATATCACTCAAACAAAACATTCTTCGAGCACAGGGCCTCTATCGAACGAGCGCCCTCAAGAACTTCTTCAAAATAGTGCTCGGCAGCCACTCGGCCTATGGCCGAACCCTGCGCCACGACAGTGGTGGCATCCATCTCCACCCAGTATGTTTTGACACGGGCAAGGGCCATCCGCGAGCCTTCTATGCACGCTGACCTCTTCATCGCATTAATGCATGGCACTGCACCAAGGAACTACTGCACCAAGCTAAAATAGTTGTTCGGCTTTGGCCATTCCGGCCATAGATGATCCACGACAGACCTCATGGCGAGTCTGGACAATCTATTGAGTTTGGCCCATTCGACAAGCTGATCAGTCAATGGAAGCGGATGCTCTGGAACGATAAACTGCGACCAGAATAGCTTGTCCACTTCATGATCTATTTGATCTCGGAAGTATTCGGCCGCATCGACAGCGCTTGCCGCCAAGTCCAGATATGCGTCAGCCGAACTCCACAGCCAATCCAGAGGGGCATACCGTACATCTCCAAACTTCCTCCGCAGCATAAAGGGCTTCCCGGCCACAATGTCCCCTGCTTCACGCAGTTGCTCCTTCTTTGCTCTCATTGCAGAGCGGGTGTCTTTGGTCGCTTTCGGTCTCAAAACCGGCGGATCTCGGGTAGGGGGTCCCGAACTGTGCGTCTAGGCCGGATGGTAACAGGAGGCAGGGAACACGATGTTTTACCCAGGTTCGGGCCCTCTCGATGGAGGTAAATCCCTACGTCCTGCTTGATTAATATTGATGATATGGGCAGTACAAGAGTAGATCTACCACGAGATCGAGGAGGCTAAACCCTAGAAGCTAGCCTATGGTATGATTGTGTATATGGGGTTGATTGCCTACGGACTACGACCCTCCGGTTTATATAGACACCGGATAGGCTTAGGGTTACATCGAGTCGGTTACAATAGTAGGAGATCTTGAATATCCGCATCGCCAAGCTTGCCTTCCACGCCAAGGAAAGTCCCATCCGGACACGGGACGAAGTCTTCAATCTTGTATCTTCATAGTCCTGGAGTCCGGCTGAAGGTATAGTCCGGCTACCCAAACACCCCCTAATCCAGGACTCCCTCAGTAGCCCCTGAACCAGGCTTCAATGACGACGAGTCCGGCGCGCAGATTGTTCGGCATTGCAAGGCGGGTTCTTCTCCAAATCCTGTGTACCTGTAGGAATAATGTCCGATTTTTGTAATGTAGTGCTCCTCGGCTTCCACGCCCAATAATGGCCATCTTCCACGTGTCAAACAAATGCGAAAAGCCGGGGCGTTTTTACATCCACACCCCTAGCCGTATAAACGAGCCGCCTATTTAACGGGATGGGGATTTAGGTCCAAACCACATCTTCTCCTCTCCGCGAGTTATCATCAGAGCGCCTCCAGCAAAGGTCCATTCCAACATGACCAGCCGTCGCAGCTCCTCCCCTCACCCCTCCGGTTCCAATCCCGGGGACTGGGAGAGTTGCACCATCCCGCATAGCGAGTTAGTGTCGCTTCAGGCCAAGGGATTTCTCCCTCAGGCATACATGGTCCCGGTCTGAGCCGGACTCGCCACCTACAATGGTGGAAAACAAGCAGAGAGCACCCCCAATCCTTCTAAAGGAGAGCGGGTGTGCCTAGTCCCCTATCTAATAAGGGGACTGGGATTTCCAATTCATCCATTTCTCCGCGGGCTTCTGGAGTTCTACGGCCTCCAGCTGCACAATCTCACGCCCGCTTCCGTATTACATATTGCAGGTTTCGTCGCCCTTTGCGAGATATTTTTAGGTGTTGAGGCTCATTTCGCGCTATGGAAGAGGTTATTTTGCCTGGTGCCCCGTTCTCAAGAGGGGTCTATATACCAAGTGGGCGGAGCCGAAGTATGGCGCATCGCCGGGACCGGATACCTACCCAGAACCCCAAAGGAGGCGTCCGAGGACTGGCCTTCGGAATGGTTTTACATAGATGACGTCCCGCTACCGGACCCTATCCGGGTCGGTCTCCCTGAGTTCAACAGTGCTCCATTGAAGAAACGCTTGAGCTGGCGTCCGCGGAGCTCTCAGAGAGAAAGCGACAGAGACGTCCTTTACCTGATGGGCCGGATAAGACTGTTGGCTCATTCCGGACTAACCATGATTGGAGTCATGGCCGCATGCATTATGCGGGGGGTGCAGCCGCTTCAATATAGAGGCCACCCCATGTGGGATTTCAACAGGGAGGATGACGCCACACGTTACGGTCAAAAGGGGCCGGCCTCAGCCGCCACCTTAGTAAAGATCTTATCCTCGTTGTACAAGGGAGAAAAGGACGAATTCCTCCGCGTAAACCCGAAGGCCGGATTCAGTATGTACGATCCTCCAAGTTGGGTAAGTGAACAATTGTGCTTGCCCGTTTGTTTTATACTCCCACGGTTAGATAGGTAGTCTAACGACTTCTTCAATGCAGGAACTGCGACAGGAGGTAAAGGATATAAAGAGCCGCCCTCCACAGCCCGAGGACCCAGAACGGTCCCTCAATCCGGACTCCGAAGAGGATCCGGACATATCGGTGGAGCTTATCGACGGGGTGTTCCATCAACTAAGCAAGGATAATACCTTGGTAGCCATTACGGCGGATTACCCAGGGTTAATCCTGGCCTCCCAGGTGACAGAAACCGGGGTCTTATTCCCTTGAAAGAGATTCCACCCTCATGTATCCCGGTGTTTCTGACGACAGCCGTCTTTTGCAGGGGAGATTTCCGAGGCAGGAGGCCGAACCTGCGGCGGCTAGCCAACGAGGGGCCGCAGGGCCCCGGGGGGCAAAAAGGAATGTAGTCCGGACTGAGATGCCGGCGCAAAGGTATAGTGCACCCTCTGTTTCTCTGGAGTTATTATGTCAGGGCATATTAACGTTCATGCTATCTTCAGAACGAAGAGACCTCGCCAGACTACATCCGAAGAGGTTGCCAATCGCGCCTCCACCAGCAAGGCTCCAACGTCTGGCCAGGAAGCGGAGGCGAGCGCAAGGCGCGCACCGGACGCTCCTTCGACAGAGGATGCGGACGGGCTGTCTGCCACAAATTCTGAAGTGGAGAGTGCCATGAACCACAGGCGTCGCCGGACAATTCTACACGACGCTTGTTTCTCCCAAGAGGCTTTAGATGCCTTTAATTCGGGAGATGCGTACCTCCGTGCCGCTCAAAATGGTTTAGCCAGAGCCACGGAGCAGTATGTAAAAGACATACGGGTAAGAAAATTTTGGTTAAATATATATATATATATATATATATATATATGCATGCCAGTAGCCCCCGAGACTTGAAGCAGTTTAGAGCAACTGATTTAAGGATCATTTAATATGCAGGTTCTTACAGAGAAGAATACCGTGCTGTCCCAGGAGCTGGAAAAGTGCAAGGCCCAACTAGAGGCCGCACTAGCCACAGCAGGGGAGCCCAAAGAGACCCCCTCAGGTAAGATACACTTCGAAAGATTAGTACTGTGCGGTGTTGGTGCGAATCTGACAAATCATATTGCAGATGGCGTCGGACTCGATTCGGACAAGCAACAACTCTTACGCCGGCTAAAGGCCGGTGAGAGTACGTTGACAAAGGTGAGGAGAGAGAAGAATGATCTTCAGGATGCCAACACCAAGCTGGACGTCGAACTTAAAGATGTTCGTGGCCAGCTATCGGACTCCACGAAGGAGAATCAGCGGCTTCGACGCGGCATATTTAGTAAGTGCTTGAACGAACTTTGAAAAAAGAGTTCGGCATGGAAGTCGACTAACAGAGTAATGTCTGTAGGTATGCTCACAGGTCGTCCTGCAGAGGAGATGCCCGGTTCTACGGGTCACCTTCTTCCCGAACTCTTGCAACTGCATGAGCGAATTCGGCAGGCGATGCGAGGTATTGCCCAAGCCTTATGGCCTGCCCACTCCGTGCCCGAGGGCCTTGGAGAGCTTACGGAGAAGCTGAAGGGAGCTCGGCGGCGCTTCCGGTTGTGGAAGATATCGGCCTGCCGACAAGGCGCTAGGGAGGCTTGGGCCATGGTGAAGACCTGTTTTACGAAGTCTGACCCAAACCACATGGCTGAGGTCGGACCAGTGGGACCTGACGGGAAGGAGATCCTTGTAAGCTTAGTATACGGCCAAGTAGAGTTGGCCGCGAAGTATTCCCAGCAGGACTGTAAATTAGACAGCCTGTTAGATGGTATAGAAGAGGAATACAATCAGTCAGAATGACTGTGTAATTTTAAATTGACATGTGTAATGCCTTCTAGCCAGATTGTAGGTCGTTTGTCATTGCCGACCTTTTCGCTTCAACCTCGGGACTTGACGGTCCGGAGTGTGTCCGAATACCCTAGCGGTTATATAAGAACCGGGGTATGTGTGGAGACCAGGCGTAGGGGTCATCAGTGCTTTATCAGACAAGTGCCCAACTAGTTATCTTATATTACATGGTTAGTAAGAAACATCTTCCAGAGAGAATAGTTCCGTTAAGGGTTCCTTTCGTTGGGAGGCATGCCCTAAGGTGCATGTCCGGACTGCGTGAAGAGACGCAGAAAAAAGCATCTGGGGGCGCATAAAATGAGTAAAAAGGTCATCTTTTATTTCACCGACCGAATATTCCCTTAAGAACGCTAGCTTTCGGCTTCACCCAGTCTGAGGTACACATCCGGCTGACCCGGCAGTAACAATCGCAGAGGTGCTCCCTTTACCACCTAGCCGAACAATCGGGAACGTAGGGGTAAGCACAGGAGCCAGGCAACCCAGCTTGGCCAAAACTTAAGTCATATCGATGCATATAATGGTGAAGAAAAGGGTACATGCGGAAGTTTGACGCATGTGTTGGGCGTGAAGCCCGTATGAATAAGCTTCTGTTAAAGAAGCCCCCAGGTTTAATGAGCGTGAGTGGCGCGTCACTAGGTGAGCCTTTAAGGGCTATAAAAGAAAAAGTGGGAAGGAGAGAAATGTAAGACAGAAAAATGCAAAAAGGACTGGACAGAGGAAGGAGACGAACACAGAATGCGGCGCTAGGCATAGAATCTTCGGAGACGGGCGGCGTTCCATGGGTTCGGCTCGAGTCGGTTGTTCGACGCATCTCGCAGGCGGTACGCGCCGCCAGTCAGGACTTGGTTGATTATGAATGGACCTTCCCACTTGGGCTTGAGTTTGTCCTTTTTCTTATCCGGCAGGCGTAGAACTAGTTCGCCAACATTGTAATTCTTGGCCCGTACTTCTCTGCTTTGATATCTTCGGGCCTGCTGTTGATAAAATGCGGAACGGGCTTTTGCCACGCCACGCTCCTCCTCCAAGGCGTCCAAGTTGTCCTGTCGATCGAGCTCGGCTTCTCTTTCTTCGTACATGTGCACTCTAGGTGAGTCATGAATTATGTCGCAGGTAGAACTGCTTCTACGCCGTACACCATAAAAAATGGTGTGTATCCGGTGGTGCGATTTGGTGTGGTCCGCGGCCCCCATAGCACGGAGTCTAGCTCCTCTACCCGGTGCGTGTTAGATTCCTTAAGGGACCGCACCAGTCTGGGTTTAATGTCGCTCATGATAAGACCATTTGCACGTTCGACCTGGCCATTGGTTTGTGGGTGATAGACGGAAGCGTAATCGAGCTTGATGCCCATGTTTTTGCACCAGAGTTTTACCTCGTCGGTGGTAAAGTTTGTACCGTTGTCGGTTATGATGCTGTGGGGGACGCCATAATGGTGTACAACCCCAGATATGAAGTCTATCATAGGTCCGGATTCGGCCGTTTTAACAGGCTTGGCTTCTATCCATTTGGTGAACTTATCAACCATGACCAGTAAGTATTTTTTCTTATGGGTCCCACCTTTAAGGGGTCCGACCATGTCAAGCCCCCAGACCGCAAAAGGCCAGGTGATGGGTATAGTTTGGAGTGCGGTGGGTGGCATATGGCTTTGGTTGGCAAAGAGTTGGCAGCCAGCGCATCGTTGGACTAGGTCCTGAGCGTCTGCCCGGGTCGTCGGCCAATAAAAACCAGTACGGAAAGCCTTGCTAACAAGGGACCGAGCAGCGGCGTGGTGACCATCGAGTCCGGCGTGAGTTTCAGCCAGAAGGTTCTGCCCTTCCTCTTCGGAGATGCACCTTTGAAGGACTCCGGTAGTGCTTTTCTTACAAAGCTCTCCCTCATGGACTCTATAGGCTTTAGATCGCCGCACTATGCAGCGGACCTCATTTTGGTCCTTCGGGAGTTCCTCCTAGTAAGGTAGGCTAGGAATGGTTCTGTCCACGGGGCGATAACCGCCATTATTACGTGGGTTGAAGGTGTAATTTCGTTGGCAGAGCCTCCAATTGTGTGAGATTGTTCGGCGTCGAGTGGTGCGGCTGGGTTCGGGCTGTTATTTGCGGGTTCCCCCTCCGATGCTACGGATGGCTTGAACAATCTTTCCAAAAAGATGTTGGGGGGACAGCATCGTGTTTTGCTCCGATGCGTGCTAGGACGTCCGCCACTTAATTGTTTTCTCGGGCTATATGGTGAAACTCCAGCCCTTCGAACCGAGCTGACATTTTTAGGACGGCGTTGCGGTAAGATGCCATTTTTGGGTCTTTGGCGTCGAAGTCTCCATTTATTTGGGATATCGCGAGGTTTGAATCCCCACGTACCTCTAGGCGCTAGATACCCATGGATACTGCTATCCGGAGGCCATGTAGGAGGGCCTCCTATTCGGCTGCATTGTTGGAATCCGTGTACATGATCTGGAGCACATATTGGACTGTGTCTCCTGTGGGGGACGTCAGGACGATGCCGGCCCCCAGTCCGGCCAACATTTTGGAGCCGTCGAAATGCATAATCCAGTTTGAATATGTGCCGTACTCTTTAGGGAGCTCGGCCTCCGTCCATTCTGCGACGAAGTCGGCCAAAACTTGCGATTTAATAGCTCGCCGTGGCTTATAAGTTATATCGAACGGGAGAAGCTTGATGGCCCATTTTGCAATCTGGCCCGTTGCATCGCGGTTGTTGATAATATCGTTGAGTGGTACTTTCGAGGCTACTGTTATGGAACACTCTTGAAAGTAGTGTCGTAGCTTCCGGGATGCCATGGATACCGCGTATGCAATATTTTGATAATGCGGGTACCGTGATTTGCATGGAGTGAGGACAGTGGACACGTAGTAGACCGGCCTTTGAAGGGGGAATTTGTGTCCGTCCGTTTCCCACTCGACAACGAGCACTGCGCTGACAACTTGGTGTGTTGCTGCAATGTACAATAACATTGGTTCACCGGTGTTTGGCACGGCCAGGACTGGGTTTGTTGCCAATATGGCTTTTATTTCATCAAGTCCGGCCGTGGTGGCATCCGTCCACTCGAAGTGTTCGGTGCGCCGAAGGAGGCGATAGAGGGGTAGTGCCTTTTCTTCCAAGCGGGAGATGAAGCGGCTTAAAGCCGCCACGCATCCGGTTAATTTTTGTATTTGTTTAAGGTCCTTTGGGACATCCAATTGTGACAAAGCTCGGATCTTGGCTGGATTTGCTTCAATTCCTCTACTAGATACAATGAAGCCCAAGAGCTTTCCAGCTGGAACGCCGAAGACGCATTTTTCCGGGTTGAGCTTGATGTCATATTTTCGGAGGTTATCGAATGTAAGCCTCAAGTCGTCTACTAGAGATTTGACATTTCTTGATTTGACGACCACATCATCCACGTACGCCTCCACTGTTTTGCCGATTTGGTTTGCCAGGCATGTCTGGATCATGCGCTGATATGTTGCGCCGGTGTTTTTCAGCCCGAAGGGCATTGTGTTGAAGCAGAATGGGCCATATGGTGTGATGAATGCTGTTGCGGCTTGGTCTGATTCTGCCATTTTGATTTGATGGTAACCGGAGTATGCGTCGAGGAAACACAACGAATCGTGTCCTGCAGTGGCATCGATAATTTGATCGATATGGGGGAGGGGGAAGGGATCCTTTGGGCAGGCCGTGTTAAGGTCTTTAAAATCGACACACAAGCGCCAGGATTTGTCCTTCTTTGGTACCATCACCAGGTTTGCTAGCCAGTCCGGGTGCTTTATGTCTCTAATGAATCCGGCCTCCAATAGCTTGGCTAGCTCCTCTTCCATAGCCTGTCTCTTGGGTTCGGAAAAACGCCGAAGGGCTTGTTTGACAGGTTTAAATCCTTTTGGATATTTAAGCTGTGTTCGGCCAGCCTGCGTGGGATCCCTGGCATGTCTGAAGGGTGCCAGGCGAAGATGTCCCAGTTCTCTCATAGGAACTCTCGCAGTGCGGCGTCTACATCAGGGTTCAGTCGTGCCCCGATGGAAGCTGTTTTATTGGGGTCCGTTGGATGGACCTGGAATTTGACTATTTCGTCAGCTGGCTTGAAGGATGTGGATTTGGATCTCTTGTCGAGTATAACGTCATCCCTGTAAACCGTGGAGCGCAGCGCAGTCAGTTCCTCGGCCGCTAAGGCTTCGGATAGTGCCTCAAGGGCTAATGCGGCTGTCTTGTTTTCGGCGCGGAGTGCTATGTCCGGATCACTAGCTAGAGTGATAATGCCATTCGGCCTGGGCATCTTAAGCTTCATGTACCCGTAATGGGGTATTGCTTGGAAGATTGTGAATGCTTCCCGCCCTAGTAAAGCGTGATATCCGCTCTTAAACGGGGCCACCTGAAACGTAACTTCTTCGGACCTATAATTATCCGGCGTGCCATACACCACATCTAGTGTGATTTTTCCTGTGCATCGCGCTTCCCTAATGGGGATTATTGCTCTAAATCTTGTGCTGCTTCGCTTGACGCGGTTCCAGTCTATTTGCATTTTTGAAGGGTTTTCTCATAAATGAGATTCAGTCCGCTGCCTCCATCCATGAGCACCTTGGTGAGGAGAAAGCCGTCCACTATGGGACTGAGGACCAATGCGGCTGGTGCTCGGGCTGTTCGGAATCTAGGTTCATCACTTGCGTTGAAGGTAATGGCAGTGTCGCTCCATGGATTTATTGTTGCAACTTGATAGACTTCGGCGAGGCTGCGGAGTGTTCTTTTTCACACATTGTTTGATGCGAAAGTCTCGAAGACTGTGAGAACGGTACAGGTGTCCTTGGGCTGGCTTTCTGCGGCCTCCGGAATTAAGAGGTCCTCGCCGATCTTGGCCACCTGCCGGAGTATCCAACATGCTCTAAGGCTGTGAGTTGGTGTGGCGTCCTCTGTACTGTGAATTCTACAGGGTCCATTGAGCCATCTTTCCAGTACGGTACCATGCCCTGTAGAGGGTTTTGGCTTTTTGCTGTTTATCCCAGGTGTACTATGATGATGCACCCTCTTAGTTCGGACGGGATTACTATTCAAGGCCAGATTATCCCAAAATTTTATTTTGGTTTTCCAGGCGCTTTCCATCGCACAGTATTTTTGTACTATGGACGCCAAGTCAGCGAAGCGTGTAATATCACGACGACTTACGGCGTTAAGGATTCCCTTGTCCGTGCAATTACTGCAGAAAATTGAGATTGCGTATTCCTCGCGGCAATCCTTTATCCTGTTCATAACCAGGAGGAATCTGGCCCAGTAATGATGTACTGTTTCCTCGGGCCTCTGCCTGATTTGGGAGAGATCGCTTATGATCGGGTGGGCGGGTGTCGTTAAATCTGAAACCTCACTCAATCCAAGATTCAGAGGCCGAAGAGTTTCCGAACTCTGAAGTTCGGATTCTTAGATGTTGTCCAATGAATCTGGCCCGTTGCCTGATCCTAATCTCAGGTCTTGAGTTACATCTCCCCCTCCGCGGGTATCCGGCTTGGAGGGGTCGGGAATTCGGACGTAGCTAGTCCTTAAAATAGATGAAGGGTCGCCGCACTGCGTCTCTACCACGGCAACGTGGTGGGTGACCTGGGGAGAGTTAATTTCTCTTAGATCGGGTTTAAGCCCAACCTGGTCGTAATCCGTAGCGACCCCCAGGGCGGCGATGCGATCCAAGAGCTCGTTTACGGAAGAGAGCTCCATTGGATCTAGCTGCTCGACGAGGTCCGAGCTGGCGTGTAGGTTGCTTTTGATGACCCGAGAGGTCACCGTCGACGCAATAGCCGAACAGGCGGTCAGGAGGAAACCACCTAGCCGGAGGGTTTGGCCGACAGCCAAGGCTCCCTTAGCAACGGTGCCGTCTTTAAAGACGGGAGGAGGCATCCTTCCTGATTGCGATGGCATAGAGGAACTCTCAATGAAAGCACCAATGTCGGTGTCAAAACCGGCGGATCTCGGGTAGGGGGTCCCGAACTGTGCGTCTAGGCCGGATGGTAACATGAGGCAGGGAACACGATGTTTTACCCAGGTTCGGGCCCTCTCGATGGAGGTAAAACCCTACGTCCTGCTTGATTAATATTTATGATATGGGCAGTACAAGAGTAGATCTACCACGAGATCAAGGAGGCTAAACCCTAGAAGCTAGCCTATGGTATGATTGTGTATATGGGGTTGATTGCCTAGGGACTACGACCCTCCGGTTTATATAGACACCGGATAGGCTTAGGGTTACATAGAGTCGGTTACAATAGTAGGAGATCTTGAATATCCGCATCGCCAAGCTTGCCTTCCACGCCAAGGAAAGTCCCATCCGGACACGGGACGAAGTCTTCAATCTTGTATCTTCATAGTCCTGGAGTCCGGCTGAAGGTATAGTCCGGCTACCCGAACACCCCCTAATCCAGGACCTCCTCAGTCGCCATTGTGGCCTTTTCGAGATCCGTAGCCTTTGCCCGGTTTTCTTCTTCAAGTAACTGGCAGCGGTGGGCAGTGTCTTTTAACTTCACAGCCATTTTGGCCATTTTCTCTTTGCTCTCGCTATGCGCGGCCTTCTCGGCTCTCAACTCTTCGGCCGCCTTCAAAGCGGCCGCATTACTACTCCTTGCTTGCTCCTTGGCTCAGGCAAGCTCCGCCCGCAGGGCCTCCACGGTGGCAGCTCCATCTGTAGTCACAACACTTTAAAGATACTGGCATCACACTGCTCTTGCTATGTGACATTCACTATAAACATCACCTATCCTGTGCCTCGTCAAGCCGCTTGTTAACAAGCTCGATGTCGGCATCCGCCGCATCCAGTCGCCGCTTTAGTTCGGCAACCCCATTAGTTCGGCTAGCCACCGGAGCTTCAGACACCTGCACATAAATGCGGTCTGGTTATTACCTGGAACTATGATCCTCCGTTCCCCGCCGTTCTCGAACACAACCAGAGTCTCAGGGGCTACTATCTACACAGGGCACACCTAAAAATGTGTGGTACTATCACAAATGTAAATCATTTCACGTACCTCAAAGCCCGTCAGTAGACTCACAAAGGCTTCATGCAACCCGCTTTCGGGGGACGAAATCCTTTCTATCACCATATCCATCAATGTACGGTGCTCTTCTGAGATAGTGGCTCGCTCTAGCAGATCCCTCATTGCGACCGACCGCATACCAGACGGTGCCAAATTCTTTTGGTTTCTCTCTTTAAGAGCCGGATACTGGGGACTTCGGGTGACCATAGGATTATCTTCTGGCCTCACTGGATCCGGAGTGACCCTCCGTGACGACACTTCAAGGTCGCCCGCTTCTTGAGCCGGGGAATCTGGGGGAGGCATTTCGCTCTCCATCATCTCCGAAAGAAGATCCCACGAAGACAAGCTCTGCTGAGAAGGGCTAAGATCCGAACTGCAAGATAAATGCTTCGTTCATGATCCTCAAAGGTAAGGTAGTATATCTTCACTAGTTAGAGGGCTGATCCCGGCGCGGACTTTGTGTGGCAAGAGCACTCTCCAAGGCAGGACCCTCTAGTGAAGTTTTCTTCTCCCATATGGAAACTTTGGTTTCCGGATCTTCAGAGGTAGTCCTCTTCCTCCCCGGGGGCGAGGGAACGTCAGATTCTTCCCCTTGGTTATCCTCCCTCACGGAGGCGCTCATTCCCTCGGTTGGAATAGGTAGCGGTGGAGGCCCGCTTTCGCCCTCTTTATTCCCCCTTCATCTTCCTTTGAGGGCACCAGGCAGGGTGCTGGCTCGAGCATCTTTTCCGGCACCAGATTGTCCAAGCCTTCAAGAAGGGGGGCCGAACACCGGATCATCTTCGCCTTTGCTATCCAGTCCTGGTCAAAGAGCGACTCCTCAGAATGATGTCATGATAAATAAAAAGACAGTGTGTTCGGCCGTGGGATTACTTACTTGGGCCGCGGTGCGGTTGCTGCTTAGGCCCACGTCCTCAGTAGTGTCCGGACACCCTGCTTGGGGTCCGAAGAACGATTTGTACAACTCCTCGTGCGTCAGGCCGTGGAAGTTCTGGATAGTGCGCGGTCCTTCCGGGTTGAATTCCCACATACGGAGGGGCCGGCGTTTGCAAGGCTGGACTCGATGAACCAGCATGACTTGCACTACCATAACCAAACTAAAATCTCCCTCGAAGAGATCTCGGATGCGGCTCTGCAGTATGGGCACATCCTTGGCTGGACCCCAACTCAACCCCCTGCTGATCCATGACATCAGTTGTGGTGGAGGGCCCGAGCAAAAGGCGGAGGAAGCTACCCACTTGGCACTTCTGGGAGCGGTGACGTAGAACCACTCCCGTTGCCATAATCCGGAAACCTCTGGAAAGGAACCCTTTGGCCATGGAGCTCCAGCGATCTTGCTTATTAATGCACCTCCGCACGCTGCATGCTGCCCCTCGATTGTCTTCGGCGTCACATCGAAGGTCTTGAGCCACAGGCAGAAGTGAGAGGTAATGCGGAGGAAGGCCTCACATACGACAATAAATGCCGAGATGTGGAGAAAGGAATCCGGGGCTAGATCGTGGAAATCTAGCCCGTAATAGAACATCAAACCCCTAACGAAGGGATCCAGAGTGAGGCCTAGACCTCGGAGGAAGTGGGAGATGAATGCTACCTCTTGAGCTTGCGTTGGATTTCCCCGAAGAGGAAAGGATGATGCAGCAGAGTAGCGTAAGTATTTCCCTCAGTTTTTGAGAACCAAGGTATCAATCCAGTAGGAGGCCACGCTCAAGTCCCTCATACCTGCACAAAACAATAGCTACTCGCAACCAACGCGATTAGGGGTTGTCAATCCCTTCACGGTTACTTACGAGAGTGAGATCTGATAGATATAATATTTTTGGTATTTTTGGTATAGACATGCAAAGTGAAAAGTAAAAGGCAAATTAAAAAAAGCAAAGCAAGATTAAAATGATGGAGATTGATATGATGAGAATAGACCTGGGGGCCATAGGTTTCACTAGTGGCTTCTCTCAAGAGCATAAGTATTCTACGGTGGGTGAACAAATTACGGTTGAGCAATTGACAGAATTGAGCATAGTTATGAGAATATCTAGGCATGATCATGTATATAGGCAACACGTCTGTGACAAGTAGACCAAAACGATTTTGCATCTACTACTATTACTCCACTCATAGACCGCTATCCAGCATGCATCTAGAGTATTAAGTTAAAAACAGAGTAACGCTTTAAGCAAGATGACATGATGTAGAGAGATAAATTCATGCAATATGAAATAAACCCCATCTTGTTATCCTTGATGGCAACAATACAATACGTGCCTTGCTGCCCCTTCTGTCACTGGGAAAGGACACCGCAAGATCGAACCCAAAGCTAAGCACTTCTCCCATGGCAAGAACTACAAATCTAGTTGGCCAAACCAAATGGATAATTCGAAGAGACTTGCAAAGATAACCAATCATACATAAAAGAATTCAGAGAAGATTCAAATATTATTCATAGATAGACTTGATCATAAACCCACAATTCATCGGTCTCAACAAACACACCGCAAAAAGAAGAGGATTACATCGAATAGATCTCCACAAGAGAGGGGGAGAACTTTGTATTGAGATCCAAAAAGAGAGAAGAAGCCATCTAGCTAATAACTATGGACCCGAAGGTCTGAGGTCAAGTACTCACACTTCATCGGAGAGGCTATGGTGATGTAGAAGCCCTCTGTGATGACGGCCCTCTCCGGCGGAGCTCCGGAACAGGCCCCAAGATGGGTTCTCGCGGATACAGAAAGTTGTGGTGGTGGAATTAGGTTTTGGCTCTGTATCTGTTCGTTTGGGGGTACGTAGATATATATAGGAGGAAGAAGTACGCTGGTGGAGCTTCGGTGGGCCCACGAGGGCGGGGGGCGCGCCTGAGGGTATAAGGCGTGCCCCCCTACCTTGTGCCCACCTCGAAGCTTCCTTGGCGTAGGGTCCAAGTCTCCTGGGACATATTCGGGATGAAAATCACGTTCCAGAAAGGTTTATTCCGTTTGGACTCCATTTGATATTCCGTTTCTTTGAAACACTGAAATAGGCAAAAAACATCAATTCTGTGCTGGGCCTCCGATTAATAGGTTAGTCCCAAAAATAATATAAAAGTGGAAAATAAATCCCAATATAGTCCAAAACAGTAGATAATATAGCATGGAGCAATCAAAAATTATAGATATGTTGGAGACGTATCAATGAACACGACGTCTTCATTGGGTTCAGGAGTAGGGACGACCTGCCCTCGGGCAGGCAGCCGATGTGAAACTTCAGCGGTCAGGTATCTTGCCTCCCTCAACTTCTTGATATCCTCTTCCGTGAGGGAGGAGGGCATCCACCAGCCCTGGAGGCTGGATCCGGACATGATTGAAGGTCCGAAGCACTTGACCTGGGCTTTGGGTGTTAGAACTCAAGGAGGGGGAAGGATGCGATTGAGCACGGGAGGAAAAAGGTAAAAGCCTTGTCCCTTTATAAAGAGGGTGAATATCAAGCGTCCTCCTCATGGCCGTTTGGGACTTGCCTAAGATCTAGGAGTCCTAGGCGCGGTTGGGTTACCCACGTCCGTATTGATGAGAATCCCGTAATAAGGGGAACACGATCTCTGCTTTGGCAAGACGTCTCAAAAAACCGCCGCACGTTATGTGTGGGGTTGGTTAAGGAAAAACGATTCGAATAATTACCGGGCCATGGCGTAATGTCATGCTGCCGAAACGTGTCAGCAGTTTAGATTTGTGGAAATATTATTCTCTCTACGGTGGTATGTGGAACTTATTTTGCAGGGTCGGACACTATCCTTGTATTCAAATTCTTCCATGGTATATTCGGAGGAGGAGCCCGCCTTGCAATGCCGAAGACAACATTGCGTGCCGGACTCATCGTCATTGAAGCTTGGTTCAGGGGCTACTGAGGGAGTCCTGGATTAGGGGGTCTTCGGACAGCCGGACTATATCCTTTGGCCGGACTGTTGGACTATGAAGATACAGGATTGAAGACTTCGTCTCGTGTCCGGATGAGACTCTACTTGGCATGGAAGGCAAGCTAGGCAGTACGGATATGGATATCTCCTCCTTTGTAACCGACCTTGTGTAACCCTAACCCCCTCCGGTGTCTATATAAACTGGAGGGTTTTAGTCCATAGGACAATATACAATCGTACCATAGGCTAGCTTTTAGGGTCGAGCCTCTCCGATCTCGTGGTAGATCAACTCTTGTAATACTCATATCATCAAGAATAAATCAAGCAGGACGTAGGGTTTTACCTCCATCAAGAGGGCCCGAACCTGGGTAGAACATCGTGTCCCCTGCCTCCTGTTACCATCCGCCTTAGACGCACAGTTCGGGACCCCTTACCTGAGATCCGCTTGACACCGACAACGCTACTGGGCCTAATTCGGATAGGGCGTAATGGGCCTTGGGTTAGCGGGCTGTAAATGAGCTATATGCGAACAGGCCGTTAACATGGTTTACATGGGCCGGTCCGCCACCTTTTGACCAAGTCAAACGGGCCGGCCTTTTCACAGGAATGGCCCTCTTGGGGCCGTGCCACGTGTCGACGTATCATAGGCGCCTATCTGACCCACTAACGAGCTGACACGTGTTTCTTCCGGCCAATAAAAATTTTACACATGGAAATTTCCCATTGGTCGGGGCTGTTAACGGGTTATTGGATCCAAAACCCGACCCGATAGCTTAATGGCATTCCGTTACGGTGGATGCCATGTGTCGGTCACCCTTGACGAAAGCACTTCTGTGACGCGCGATTTATCGTCATGGAAGTGGACACTTCCGTGATGATAATTTTGGTAATGTCATGGAACACTTCTACGACAGCACAGGTATGACTATCTTGATTCTGTCATGGATGTACATGCATGACAAAAAACGCGACCTACTGTGACAAACACGTATCATCACGGAAGTATATTTTTTTGTAGTGATATCAGGATCTTTCCAACATCCTGTGCTTGCCAAAGGATAAAATGCAAAAAGGAAAGGTGAAGATCACCATGACTATTGCATAAGGTAGAAGGTAATAATAAAAGATAGGCCCTTCGCAGAGGGAAGCAGAGGTTGCCATGCGCCTTCAGGGTTGGATGCACAAAATCTTAATGCGAAAGAACATCACATTATATTACCACTTGTGATATGAACCTTTATTATGCAGTCCGTCGCTTTTATTTCTTCCACATCACAAGATCATATAAAGCTTATTTACTCCACACCAATCAATCATACAAAATTAGAGAGCAATTTTTTTATTTCTTGCACCGATGACAACTTACTTGAAGGATCTTACTCAATCCATAGGTAGATATGGTGGACTCTCATGGCAAAACTGGGTTTAAGGGTTTTTGGAAGCACAAGTAGTATCTCTACTTGGTGCAAAGAATTTGGCTAGCATGAGGGGGAAAGGCAAGCTCAACATGTTGGATGATCCATGACAATATACTTTATCTCAGATATAGGAAAACATAACCCATTACGTTGTCTTCCTTGTCCAACATCAACTCTTTAGCATGTCATATTTTAATGAGTGCTCCCAATCATAAAAGATGTCCAAGATAGTATATTTATATGTGAAACCTCTCTTTCTTTATTACTTCCTATTAATTGCAATGATGACCAAAGCTATGTTTGTCAACTCTCAACAACTTTTAATCATCATACTCTTTCTATGTGAAGTCATTACTCTCCATAAGATAAATATGATCTCTTTGTTTCTTTTTATTCTTTTTCTTTTCTTTTATTCCCTCAAGATCATAGAAAGATAATCAAGCCCTTGACTCAACACTAATATTTATTATATATAGCTCACAGACTCGATTACATAGAGGAATCATAAAGCGAAACTCAAAACTAGATCATACCAAAACTTTATTCTACTAGATCAAGATACTACTAATAGGACCGAACTAAGAAAAACGGTAAAGATAGGTGTGTGGTGGTGATATGATACCGGGGCACCTCCCCCAAGCTTGGCAGTTGCCAAGGGGAGTGCCCATACCCATATGGTTATGTCTCCCTTGCTGGTGAAGAAGATGGTGGTGATGATGGGTAGTCGCACATCGAGCGTAAGAGATCCTCCAACTTGCGGATAATGCCCTTGAGTGCAACGATATGCTCCTTGAACAAAATATTTTCACATGTGAGATACTTGTTTTGTATACGAGCTAACTCAATCATCTTGAAAGCTTCGATCTCAGTTGGGGTAAGAAGATTGTGATCAAGTTCAAGGATGTCTTCTGCGGCCGGAACTTGGTCTTCCGTGGCCTTCTTGATCCCTTCATCCTTGTTGATCTCCATGGGTTCTTCCCTCTTCAGCTCTATCTTCATTAGCCAAGCATCATTGTCACCATTGTTGGAGGAGGGGGACGACATGATGCCTGGCCTTGACAACCCTGACAGAAAACAACTCGAAGCAAGAACAAAGGATAATTGCATGATACAGGAGTCAAAACCTTCGGGAGATTATATAATGAATTTTTACCGACCAAAATACGTATCGTGCAAGAAAATAGAGTCCGGAGAGCACATGAGGTGCCCACGAGGCAGGGGGCGCGCCCAGGGGGGTAGGGCGCGCCCTCCACCCTTGTGGAGGCCTCGTGTCCTTCCCGGACTGCTTCTTATTTTTCTATTTTTCTAAATATTCCAAAACAGAGAAAAATTGCCTTTAGAACTGTTTTGGAGTCGGTTTATTTACCGTACCACATACATATTCCTTTTCGGAGTCTGAAACGTTTCGGAAAGTGTCCCTTATGGGTTACGGTTTCAATAACATTGGTTTCAACATTTATGGGATTACCTGAGATATGATGTTTAATTCTTTGACCGTTCACCACGTTCTGATTTGTGCCTTCGAAGTTGTTGATTTTTATGGCACCGGAACGATAGACCTCCTCGATAACGTAAGGGCCTTCCCATTTAGAGAGAAGTTTTCCTGCAAAAAATCTTAAACGAGAGTTGTATAGCAATACATAATCACCTACATTAAACTCACTCTTTTGTATCCTTTTGTCATGCCATCTTTTAACTTTTTCTTTAAACAACTTGGCATTTTCATAGGCTTGGGTTCTCCATTCATCAAGGGAGCTAATGTCAAATAACCTCTTCTCACCGGCAAGTTTGAAATCATAATTGAGTTCTTTAATAGCCCAATAAGCCTTATGTTCTAGTTCGAGAGGTAAGTGACATGCTTTTCCATAAATCATTTTATACGGAGACATACCCATAGGATTTTTGTATGCAGTTCTATAGGCCCATAACACATCATCAAGTTTCTTAGACCAATTCTTCCTGGATCTATTAACAGTCTTTTGCAAAATTAATTTGATTTCTCTATTACTCAATTCTACTTGACCACTTGACTGTGGGTGATAAGGGGATGCAATTGTATGATTAACATCATACTTAGCAAGCATTTTACGAAAGGCACCATGAATAAAATGTGAACCACCATCAGTCATTAAATATCTAGGGACTTCAAACCTGGGAAAAATAACTTCTTTAAGCATTTTAATAGATGTTTTGTGATCAGCACTACTAGTTGGAATAGCTTCTACCCACTTAGTAACATAATCAACAGCAACTAATATATGTGTGTATCCATTAGAGGCAGGAAAAGGTCCCATATAATCAAAGCCCCAAACTTCAAATAGTTCAATAACAAGTGAATAATTCATGGGAATTTCTTGACGTCTACTAATATTACCAATTCTTTGACATTCATCACAAGATAAGACAAACTTACGAGCATCCTTGAAGAGAGTAGGCCAATAAAAACCGGATTGCAATACCTTATGTGCAGTTCTATCTCCAGCGTGGTGTCCTCCGTAAGCTTCAGAGTGACATTTGCGTAGGATCTGTTCCTGTTCATGCTCAGGTACACAACGTCTAATAACACCATCTACTCCTTCTTTATAAAGATGTGGGTCATCCCAAAAGTAATGTCTCAAGTCATAGAAAAACTTTTTCTTTTGCTGGTATGTGAAACTAGGTGGTATATATTTAGAAACAATGTAATTAGCATAATCAGCATACCATGGAGCAGTATGAGATGCACTTATGACATTTAATTGTTCATCAGGAAAGCTATCATCCATAGGTATTGGGTCATCAAGAACATTTTCTAACCTAGACAAGTTATCTGCAACGGGGTTCTCAGCTCCCTTTCTATCAATAATATGCAAATCAAATTCTTGTAGCAGGAGAACCCATCTAATAAGTCTAGGTTTAGCATCTTTCTTTTCCATAAGATATTTAATAGCAGCATGATCAGTGTGAATAGTTACTTTAGAATCAACAATATAAGGTCTGAACTTATCATAAGCAAATACAACTGCTAAGATTCTTTTTCATTAGTAGCATAATTTCTCTGAGCATTGTCTAGAGTTTTACTAGCATATTGAATAACATTTAATTTCTTATCAACTCTTTGCCCTAGAACAGCACCTACAACATAATCACTAGCATCACACGTGATTTCAAAGGGTAAATTCCAATTAGGTGGCTAAACATTAGGTGCAGAGATCAATGCTTTCTTAAGTATTTCAAATGCTTCTACACAATCATCATCAAAGACAAATGGTGTATCTTTTTGTAATAAATTAGTCAGAGGCCGAGAAATTTTTGAGAAGTCCTTAATGAACCTCCTATAAAACCCGGCATGACCAAGGAAACTTCTTATACCTTTGATGTCCTTGGGACACAACATCTTTTCAATAGCATCAACCTTGGCTATATCAACCTCAATACCTCTTTCAGAAATTTTATGCCCCAAGATAATGCCTTCATTAACCATAAAGTGGCACTTTTCCCAATTCAAGACAAGATTAGTTTCTTCACATCTCTGCAAAACTCGATCAAGGTTGCTCAAGCAATCATCAAAAGAGGATACATAAACGGACAAATCATTCATGCAAACCTCACATATCTTTTCTCAGAAGTCAGAGAATATAGCCATCATGCATCTTTGAAAGGTAGCAGGTGCATCACATAAACCAAAAGGCATACGTCTATAAGCAAAAGTACCAAAAGGGCAAGTAAAAGTGGTCTTTGATTGATCATCGGCTGACACAGGTATTTGAGAGAAACCAAAATAACCATCTAGAAAGCAAAAATGTGTATGTTTGGATAATCTTTCTAGCATTTGATCAATAAAAGGTAGGGGTAATGATCTTTTTTAGTAGCCTTATTTAATTTGCGGAAATCAATTACCATCCTATAACCTGTAATAATTCTTTGCGGATTCAATTCATCTTTATCATTAGGAACGATAGTAATACTCCCTTCTTAGGGACACAATGGACAGGACTTACCCACTGACTATCAGCAACGGGATAAATTATACCTGCCTCAAGGAGCTTTAGTATTTCCTTTCTTACTACCTCTTTCATTTTAGGATTAAGCCATCGTTGGTGATCACGAACTGGTTTGGCACCTTTCTCCAAATTTATTTTGTGTTGGCATAGTGGGACTAATGCCCTTAAGATCATCAAGAGTATATCCAATAGCAGCGCACTGCTTCTTCAGAGTTTTCAATAATCTCTCTTCTTCATGCTCTGAAAGGTTAGCACTAATAATAACAGGATATATCTTTTTCTCATCAAGATAAGCATATTTAATGGTATCAGGTAACAGTTTGAGCTCAAACACGGGATCACCCTTGGGTGGAGGAGGATCCCCTAGGATTTCAACAAGCAAGTTGTGTTTCAGGATGGGTTCCTGTTTGAAGAATACTTCATCTATTTCCCTTCTTTCATTCATAAACATATCATTTTCATGATCTAGCAAATATTGTTCTAAAGGATCACTAGGAGGTACGGAAATTGAAGCAAGACCAATAATTTCATCTTTACTAGGCAATTCCTCTTCACGATGTTGTCTAAGAAATTTAGAAAAGTTAAACTCATGAGACATATCACCTAGACCAATAGTGACAACATCCTTTTCGCAGTCTATCTTAGCATTAACAATGTTCAAGAAGGGTCTGCCAAATATAATGGAACAAAAGCTATCTTGTGGGGAACCAAGAACAAGAAAATCAGCAGGATATTTAGTTTTCCCACACAAGACTTCAGCATCTCTAACAATTCCAATGGGTGATATGGTATCTCTATTGGCAAGCTTAATGGTAACATCAATATCTTCTATCTCAGCAGGTGCAATATCATGCATAATTTCTTTGTATAAGTCATGAGGTATTGCACTAGCACTAGCACCCATATCACATAAGCCATGATAAAAATGATCTCCTATTTTAACAGAAATAACAGGCATGCCTACCACAGGTCTATGTTTATCTTTAGCACAGGGTTTAGCAATTCTAGCAGTTTCATCACAGAAATAAATAACATGCCCATCGATATTATCATCCAAGAGATCCTTAATGATAGCAATATTAGGTTCAACTTTAACTTGCTCAGGAGGTGTATAGGTTCTAATATTGCTTTTACGAACCACAGTTGAAGCTTTAGCATGATCTTTTATCCTAACAGGAAAAGGTGGTTTCTCAACATAAGCAGTAGGAACAATAGGATCATTATAAGTGATAGTCTTTTCTTCAACTTTAATAGGTGCAGCTACTTTTACTTCTATGGGAGGATGATATTTAAACCACTTCTCCTTAGGGAGATCAACATGAGTAGCAAAAGATTCACAGAAAGAAGCTACTATCTCAGAGTCAAGTCCATATTTAGTGCTAAATTACGGAAAACATCGGTATCCATAAAAGATTTAACACAATCAAACTTAGGTGTCATACCTGACTCCTTACCTTCTTCGAGGTCCCAATATTAACAGTTGCATTTAATTCTTTCCAATAGATCCCATTTGAATTCAATAGTCTTCATCATAAAAGAGCTAGCACAAGAAGTATCGAGCATGGTGTGATTGTTATCAGAAAGTCGAGCATAAATTTTTTGAATAATTACTTCTCTTGGGAGCTCATGATTGGGGCATGAATATAACATTGATTTAAGCCTCCCCCAAGCTTGAGCAATGCTTTCTCCTTCGCGAGGACAAAAATTATATATATAATTTCGATCACGATGAACAAGATGCATAGGATAAAACTTCTAATGAAATTCCAATTTCAATCGTTTGTAGTTCTGTGATCCCATATCATCACATAGCCTATACCATGTCAATGCATCTCCCTTCAAAGATAAAGGGAAGACCTTCTTATTAATAACGTCATCGGGCACACCTGCAAGCTTAAATAATCCACAAACTTCATCCACATATATTAGGTGCTCATCACGATGCATTGTTCCATCTCCTGCAAAAGGATTAGCTAGCAGTTTTTCTATCATACCCAAGGGTATCTCAAAGTAGAGATTCTCATTTTCAGTAGGTTCAGTACGTTGAGGAGCAACTCTTTGCTCTACTGGTCAGGGTGAAGATACCCCGAACAAGCCCCTCAGAGGATTACTTTCCATAGTAACAAGTGACAGTAAATTTCAGCAAACTATATAAAAAAATTCTTACCAAATTCCACCTACCAAAGGCGCTTCACTCCCCGGCAACGGCGCCAGAAAAGAGTCTTGATGACCCACAAGTATAGGGGATCTATCATAGTCCTTTCGATAAGTAAGAGTGTCGAACCCAATGAGGAGCAGAAGGAAATGATAAGTGGTTTTCAGCAAGGTATCCTCTGCAAGCACAGAAATTAGATGTAACAGATAGTTTTGTGATAAGATAATTTGTAACGAGCAACAAGTAACAAAAGTAAATAAAGTGCAGCAAGGTGGCCCAATCCTTTTTGTAGCAAAGGACAAGCCTGGACAAACTCTTATATAGAGAAAAGCGCTCCCGAGGACACATGGGAATTATCGTCAAGCTAGTTTTCATCATGTTCATATGATTCGCATTCGGTACTTTGATAATTTGATATGTGGGTGGACCAGTGCTTGGGTGCTGTTCTTACTTGAACAAGCATCCCACTTATGATTAACCCCTATTGCAAGCATCCGCAACTACAAAAGAAGTATTAAGGTAAACCTAACCATAGCATGAAACAAGTGGATCCAAATCAGCCCCTTACGAAGCAACGCATAAACTAGGGTTTAAGCTTCTGTCACTCTAGCAACCATCATCTACTTATTACTTCCCAATGCCTTCCTCTAGGCCCAAATAATGGTGAAGTGTCATGTAGTCGACGTTCACATAACACCACTAGAGGATAGACAACATACATCTCATCAAAATATCGAACGAATACCAAGTTCACATGACTACTAATAGCAAGACTTCTCCCATGTCCTCAGGAACAAACGTAACTACTCACAAAGCATATTCATGTTCATAATCAGAGGAGTATTAATATGCATAAAGGATCTGAACAGATGATCTTCCACTAAATAAACCAACTAGCATCAACTACAAGGAGTAATCAACACTACTAGCAACCTACAGGTACCAATCCCATACTTAGAGACAAGAATTGGATACAAGAGATGAACTAGGGTTATAGAGGAGATGGTGCTGGTGAAGATGTTGATGGAGATTGCCCTCTCCCGATGAGAGGAGCATTGGTGATGACGATGGCGATGATTTCCCCCTCCCGGAGGAAAGTGTCCACGGCAGAACAGCTCTGTCGGAGCCATAGATTTGTTCCGCCAAGGTTCCGCCTCGTGGCGGCAGAGTCTCGTTCCGAAAGCTTGCTTATGATTTTTGTTCGGACGAAAGACTTCATATAGCAAAAGATGGGCACCGGAGGGCCAACAGGGGGCCCACGAGGCAGGGGGGCGCCCAAGGGGTAGGGCGTGCCCCCCACCCTCGTGGACAGGTGGAGGCCCCCCTGACGTGGATTCTTCTTCTAGTATTTTTTATTATTTTCAAAAATAACTTTCGTGGAGTTTTAGGACTTTTGGAGTTGTGCAGAATAGGTCTCTAATATTTTCTCCTTTTCCAGCCCAGAATTCCAGCTGCCGGCATTCTCCCTCCTTATGTGAACCTTGTAAAATAAGAGAGAATAGGCATAAGTATTGTGACATAATGTGTAATAACAGCCCATAATGCAATAAATATCGATATGAAAGCATGATGCAAAATGGACGTATCAAAGGCTTCCACGCGTCAGCATTTCATGGGCTGGGGTTTTTGTTTTTTTGAAAGGGGGGACGGTTTAGGGGGTAATTTAGGGTGTGTAAGCTAGCTAACAGAGAGAAGTGTCCTCTGTTATTTCTGTGCTTGGTTTACCAATGCTACTCCTATGCCTAAACATGGCTTAGATTAAAGTGAATGCAACATATGGTGCATGTCGAAAGTAATATTAATCCTATCTTGATCAAGTTTGGATTAGTACTACTTTCGACATGCACCACATGCTTGTTGCCTTCACTTCATTCCAATCCATGTTCATTTCACCCACTGATATATAATAACTCTTCATGCCCGCATCATTCATCATCATAATAACAAGTCCTACTAATCATCATCATACAACTTCTACTCGTTATTAATAACAAGTCATACGATCATCATCCTCATAGTCATCGAACTGATGTCAACTACACAACATTCTTCTTGTAGACGTTGTTGGGCCTCCAAGTGCAGAGGTTTGTAGGACAGTAGAAAATTTCCCTCAAGTGGATGACCTAAGGTTTATCGATCAGTGGGAGGCGTAGGATGAATATGGTCTCTCTCAAACAACCCTGCAACCAAATAACAAAGAGTCTCTTGTGTCCCCAACACACCCAATTACAATGGAAAATTGTATAGGTGCACTAGTTCAGCGAAGAGATGGTGATACAAGTGCAATATGGATGGTGGATATAGGTTTTTGTAAACTGAAAACTATAAAAACAGCAAGGTAACTAACGATAAAAGTGAGCACAAATGGTATTGCAATGAGTTGAAACAAGGCCTAGGGTTCATACTTTCACTAGTGCAAGTTCTCTCAACAATGATAACATAATTGGGTCACATAACTATCCTTGAACATGCAACAAAGAGTCACTCCAAAGTCACTAATAGCGTAGAACAAACGAAGAGATTATGGTAGGGTACGAAACCACCTCAAAGTAATTCTTTCCAATCAATCCGTTGGGCTATTCGTATAATTGTCACAAACAGCCCTAGAGTTCGTACTAGAATAACACCTTAAGACACAAATCAACCAAAACCCTAATGTCACCTAGATACTCCAATGTCACCTCAAGTATCTGTGGGTATGATTATACGATATGCATCACACAATCTCAGATTCATCTATTCAATCCAACACAAAGAACCTCAAAGAGTGCCCCAAAGTTTCTACCGGAGAATCACGACAAAATCGTGTGCCAACCACTATGCATAGGTGTTGGAAATATGCCCTAGAGGCAATAATAAATAGTTATTATTATATTTCCTTGTTCATGATAATCGTTTATTATCCATGCTAGAATTGTATTGATAGGAAACTCAGATACATGTGTGGATACATAGACAACACAATGTCCCTAGTAAGCCTCTAGGTGACTAGCTCGTTGATCAATAGATGGTTACGGTTTCCTGACCATGGACATTGGATGTCATTGATAACGGGATCACATCATTAGGAGAATGATGTGATGGACAAGACCCAATCCTAAGCATAGCACTAGATCGTGTAGTTCGTATGCTAAAGCTTTTCTAATGTCAAGTATCATTTCCTTAGACCATGAGATTGTGCAACTCCCGGATACCGTAGGAGTGCTTTGGGTCTGCCAAACGTCACAACGTAACTGGGTGGCTATAAATGTACACTACGGGTATCTACCGAAAGTGTCTGTTGGGTTGGCACGAATCGAGACTGGGATTTGTCACTCCGTGTGACGGAGAGGTATCTCTGGGCCCACTCGGTAGGACATCATCATAATGTGCACAATGTGATCAAGGAGTTGATCACGGGATGATGTGTTACGGAACGAGTAAAGAGACTTGCCGGTAACGAGATTGAACAAGGTATCGGGATACCGACGATCGAATCTCGGGCAAGTATCGTACCGCTAGACAAAGGGAATTGTATACGGGATTTATTAAGTCCTTGACATCGTGGTTCATCCGATGAGATCATCGTGGAACATGTGGGAGCCAACATGGGTATCCAGATCCCGCTATTGGTTATTGACCGGAGAGTCATCTCGGTCATTTCTGCATGTCTCCCGAACCCGTAGGGTTTACACACTTAAGGTTCAGTGACACTAGGGTTATAGAGATATTAGTATGTGGTAACCCGAAAGTTGTTCGGAGTCCCGGATGAGATCCCGTACGTCACGAGGAGTTCCGGAATGGTCCGGAGGTAAAGAATTATATATAGGAAGTGCTATTTTGGCCATCGGGACAAGTTTCGGTGTCACCGGTATTGTACCGGGACCACCGGAAGGGTCCCGGGGGTCCACCGGGTGGGGCCACCTGCCCCGGTGGCCACATGGGCTGTTGGGGGTGCGCCTTCACCTATATGGGCCAAGGGCACCAGCCCCAAGAGGCCCATGCGCCAAGAGAGAGGGAAAGGGGAGAGTCCTAAAGGGGGAAGGCACCTCCGAGGTGCCTTGGGGAGGATGGACTCCTCCCCCCCTTGGCCGCACCCTTCCTTGGAGGAAGGGGCAAGGCTGCGCCCTCCCCCTCTCCCTTGGCCCTATGTATAGTGGGGGGAAGGGAGGGCAACCATACCTAAGGCCTGGCGCCTCCCTCTCCCTCCCATGACACATCTCCCTCCTCCCGCAGCGCTTGGCGAAGCCCTGTTGGAATCCCGCTACTTCCACCACCACGCCGTCGTGCTGTTGGATCTCCATCAACCTCTCCTTCCCCCTTGCTGGATCAAGAAGGAGGAGACGTCGCTGCTCCGTACGTGTGTTGAACGCGGAGGTGCCGTCCGTTCGGCGCTAGGATCATCGGTGATTTGGATCACGACGAGTACGACTCCATCAACCCCGTTCTCTTGAACGCTTCCGCGCGCGATCTACAAGGGCATGTAGATCCACTCCTCCCTCGTTGCTAGATGGCTCCATAGATTGATCTTGGTGATGCGTAGGAAAATTTTGAATTTCTGCTACGTTCCCCAACAGTGGCATCATGAGCTAGGTCTATGCGTAGTTACTATGCACGAGTAGAACACAAAGTAGTTGTGGGCGTCGATATTGTCAATTATCTTGCCGTTACTAGTCTTATCTTGATTCGGCGGCATCGTGGGATGAAGCGGCCCGGACCGACCTTACACGTACTCTTACGTGAGACTGGTTCTACCGCCAAACATGCACTAGTTGCATAAGGTGGCTGGCGGGTGTCTGTCTCTCCCACTTTAGTCGGATCGGATTCGATGAAAAGGTTCCTTATGAAGGGTAAATAGCAATTGGCATATCATGTTGTGGTTTTTGTGTAGGTAAGAAACGTTCTTGCTAGAAACCCATAGCAGCCACGTAAAACATGCAAACAACAATTAGAGGACGTCGAACTTGTTTTTGCAGGGTATGCTATGTGATGTGATATGGCCAATAGGATGTAATGAATGATATATGTGATGTATGAGATTGATCATGTTCTTGTAATAGGAATCACGACTTGCATGTCGATGAGTATGACAACCGGCAGGAGCCATAGGAGTTGTCTTTATTTATTGTATGACCTGCGTGTCAACATAAACGTCATGTAATTACTTTACTGCTAACCGTTAACTGTAGTAGTAGAAGTAATAGTTGGCGAGACAACTTCATGGAGACACAATGATGGAGATCATGATGATGGAGATCATGGTGTCATGCCGGTGACGATGATGATCATGGAGCCCCGAAGATGGAGATCAAAAGGAGCAATATGATATTGGCCATATCATGTCACTATTTGATTGCATGTGATGTTTATCATGTTTATACATCTTATTTGCTTAGAACGACGGCGGTAGTAAATAAGATGATCCCTCATAATAATTTCAAGATAGTGTTTCCCTAACTGTGCACCATTGCGACAGTTCGTTGTTTCAAAGCACCACGTGATGATCGGGTGTTTGATTCAGACGTTCACATACAACGGGTGTAAGACAGATTTACACATGCAAACACCTAGGTTGACTTGACGAGCCTAGCATGTACAGACATGGCCTCGGAACACAGAAGACCGAAAGGTCGAGCATGAGTCGTATAGAAGATACGATCAACATGAAGATGTTCACCGATGTTGACTAGACCGTCTCACGTGGTGATCGGACACGGCCTAGTTGACTCGGATCATGTAATCACTTAGATGACTAGAGGGATGTCTATCTGAGTGGGAGTTCACAAGATGAACTTAATTATCCTGAACATAGTCAAAAGGTCTTCGCAAATTATGTCGTAGCTCGCGCTTCAGTTCTACTGTTTAGATATGTTCCTAGAGAAAATTTAGTTGAAAGTTGATAGTAGCAATTATGCGGACTAGGTCCGTAGACTGAGGATTGTCCTCATTGCTTCATAGAAGGCTTATGTCCTTAATGCACCGCTCAGTGTGCTGAACCTCGAACGTCGTCTGTGGATGTTGCGAACATCTGACATACACATTTTGATAACTACGTGATAGTTCAGTTAAACGGTTTAGAGCTGAGGCACCAAAGACGTTTTAAAACGTTGCGAAACATATGAGATGTTTCGAGGGCTGAAATTGGGATTTCAGGCTCGTGCCCATGTCAAGAGGTATAAGACCTCCAACGATTTTTCTTAGCCTGCAAACTAAGGGAAAAAAAAGCTCAATTGTTGATCTTGTGCTCAGATTGTCTGAGTACAACAATCATTTGAATCAAGTGGGAGTTGATCTTCCAGATGAGATAGTGATGTTTCTTCGAAGTCATTACCACCAAGCTGCTAGAGCTTCGTGATGAACTATAACATATCAGGGATAGATATGATGATCCTTGAAATACTCGCGATGTTTGACACCACAAAACTAGAAATCAAGAAGGAGCATCAATTGTTGATGGTTTGTGAAACCACTAGTTTCAAGGAGGGCAAGGGCAAAAAGGGATGCTTCATGAAACGGCAAATCAGCTGCTGCTCTAGTGAAGAAACCCAAGGTTGAACCCAAACCCGAGACTAAGTGCTTCTGTAATAAAGGGAACATCCACTGGAGCAGAATTACCCTAGATACTTGGTAGATAAGAAGGCTGGCAAGGTCGATAGAAGTATATTCGATATACATTATGTTAATGTGTACTTTACAAGTAATACTAGTAGCACCAGGGTATTAGATACCGGTTTGGTTGCTAAGTGTTGGAAGTGTTTCCAATGTTTACAAGTACTCCTAGTAGCACCAGGGAATAAACGGAGACTAGCTAAAGGTGAGCTGACGATATGTGTTGGAAGTGTTTCCAATGTTGATATGATCAAGCATCGCACGCTCCCTCTACCATCGAGATTGGGGTTAAACCTAAATAATTGTTATTTGGTGTTTGCGTTGAGCATAGACATGATTGGATTACGTCTATCGCAATACGGTTATTCATTTAAGGAGAATAATGGTTACTCTGTTTATTTGAATAATACCTTCGATGGTCTTACACCTAAAATGAATGGTTTATTGAATCTCGATCGTAGTGATACACATGTTCATGCCAAAAGATATAAGATAGTAATCATAATACCACCTACTTGTGGCACTGCCACGTAAGTCATATCGGTATAAAACGCATGAAGAAGCTCCATGTTGATGGGTCTTTGGGCTCACTCTTTTTTTAAAAAAGTTTGAGACATGCGAACCATGTCTATTGGTGTATATGCATGAAGAAACTCCATGCAAATGGACCATTTAAACTCACTTGATTTTTAATCACTTGAGACATGCAAATCATACCACATGGGCAAGATGACTGAAAGCCTCGTTCTCAGTAAAATGGTACTAGAAAGAAACTTGTTGGAAGTAATACATTTTGATGTATGCAGTCCAATGAGTGCTGAGGCGTGTAGTGGATATCGTTATGTTCTTACTTCACAGATGATTTGAGTAGATGTTGAGTATATTTACTTGATGAATCACGAGTCTGAATTATTGAAAGGTTCAAGTAATTTCAGGGTGAAGTTGAAAGATCGTCGTGACAAGAGGATAAAATATCTATGATATGATCATAGAGATGAATATCTGAATTACGAGTTTGGCACAGAATTAAGACATTGTGGAAATTGTTTCACAACTAATACAGCCTGGAACACCATAGTGTGATGGTGTGTCCGAACATCATAACTGCACCCTATTGGATATGATGCATACCATGATGTCTCTTATCGAATTACCACGATAGTTTATGGGTTAGGAATTAGAGATAACCACATTCACTTTAAAAAGGGGCACCACGTAATTCCGATGAGATGACACCGTATGAACTATGGTTTAGAGAAAACCTAAGCTGTCATTTCTTAAAAGTTTGGGGCTGCGACGCTTATGTGAAAAAGTTTCAGGCTGATAAGCTCGAACCCAAAGCGGATAAATGCATCTTCATAGGACACCCAAAACAGTTGGGTATACCTCCTGTCTCAGATTCAAAAGCAATAAGGGATTGTTTCTAGAATCGGGTCCTTCTCGAGGAAAAGTTTCTCTCGAAAGAATTGAGTGGGAGGATGGTGGAGACTTGATGAGGTTATTGAACCGTCTCTTCAACTAGTGTGTGGCAGGGCACCGGAAGTTGTTCCTGTGGCACCTACACCAATTGAAGTGGAAGCTTATGATAGTGATCATGAAACTTCAGATCAAGTCACTACCAAACCTCATAGGTCGACAAGGATGCGTACTACTTCAAAGTGGTACGTAACCGTGTCTTGGAAGTCATGTTGCTAGACAACAATGAACCTACGAGCTATGGAGAAGCGGTGGTGGGCCTGGATTCCGATAAATGGCTCAAGACCATAAAATCCGAGAGAGGATCCATGTATGAAAACAAAGTGTAGACTTTGGAAGAACTACTTGATGGTCGTAAGGCTGTTGAGTACAGATGGATTTTAAAAGGAAGACAGACAATGATGGTAAATGTCACCACTAAGAAAGCTCAACTTGTCGTTAAGATGTTTCCCGACAAGTTCAAGGAGTTGACTACGATGAGACTTTCTCACTCGTAGCGATGCTAAGAGTCTGTTGGAATTATATTAGCGATTACTGCATTATTTATGAAATCTTGCAGATAGGATGTCAAAAAAACATTGTTTCCTCGACGATTTTCTTGAGGAAAGGTTGTATGTGATACAACCGGAAGGTTTTGTCAATCCTGAAAGATGCTAATAAGTATGCAAAGCTCCAGCAATCCTTCTAAGGACTGGAGTAAGCATCTCGGAGTTGGAATGTACACTTTGATGAGATGATCAAAGATTTTGGGTTTATACAAAGTTTATGAGAAACTTGTATTTCCAAAGAAGTGAGTGGGAGCACTATAGAATTTCTGATGAGTATATGTTGTTGACATATTATGGATCAGAAATGACGTAGAATTTCTGGAAAGCATATAGGGTTATTTGGAAAGTGTTTTTCAATGGAAAGCCTGGATTAAGCTACTTGAACATTGAGCATCAAGATCTATAAGGATAGATCAAAACGCTTAATGGTACTTTCAAATGAGCACATACCTTGACATGATCTTGAAGGTGTTCAAGATGGATCAGTCAAAGAAGGAGTTCTTCCTGAGTTGTAAGGTATGAAGTTAAGACTTAAAGCTCGACCACGGCAGAATAGAGAGAAAGGACGAAGGTCGTCCCCTATGCTTAAGACATAGGCTCTACAGTATGTTATATTGTGTACCGCACCTGAAATGTGCCTTGCCATGAGTTAGTCAAGGGGTACAAGAGTGATCTAAGAATGGATCACAGGACAGCGGTCAAAGTTATCCTTAGTAACTAGTGGACTAAGGAATTTTCTCGATTATGGAGGTGGTAAAAGAGTTCGTCGTAAAGGGTTACGCCGATGAAAACTTTGACACTAATCCAGATTATTCTGAGTAGTAAACTGGATTCGTATAGTAGAACAGTTATTTGGAATAGCTCCAAATATAGCATAGTAGCTGCATCTACAAGATGACATAGAGATTTGCGAAGTACATACGGATCTGAATGTTGCAGACCCGTTGACTAAAACCTCTCTCACAAGCAAAACATGATCAAACCCAGAACTCATTGAGTCTTAATCACATGATGATGTGAACTAGTTTAGTGACACTAGTAAACTCTTTGGATATTGGTCACATGGCGATGTGACCTGTGAGTGTTAATCACATGACGATGTGAACTAGATTATTGACTCTAGTGCAAGTGGGAGACTGTTGGAAATATGCCCTAGAGGCAATAATAAATAGTTATTATTATATTTCCTTGTTCATGATAATCGTTTATTATCCATGCTAGAATTGTATTGATAGGAAACTCAGATACATGTGTGGATACATAGACAACACAATGTCCCTAGTAAGCCTCTAGCTGACTAGCTCGTTGATCAATAGATGGTTACGGTTTCCTGACCATGGACATTGGATGTCGTTGATAACGGGATCACATCATTAGGAGAATGATGTGATGGACAAGACCCAATCCTAAGCATAGCACTAGATCGTGTAGTTCGTATGCTAAAGCTTTTCTAATGTCAAGTATCATTTCCTTAGACCCTGAGATTGTGCAACTCCTGGATACTGTAGGAGTTCTTTGGGTGTGCCAAACGTCACAATGTAACTGGGTGGCTATAAAGGTACACTACGGGTATCTACCGAAAGTGTCTGTTGGGTTGGCACGAATCGAGACTGGAATTTGTCACTCCGTGTGACGGAGAGGTATCTTTGGGCCCACTAGGTAGGACATCATCATAATGTGCACAATGTGATCAAGGAGTTGATCACGGGATGATGTGTTACGGAACGAGTAAAGAGACTTGCCGGTAACAAGATTGAACAAGGTATCGGGATACCGATGATCGAATCTCGGGCAAGTATCGTACCGCTAGACAAAGGGAATTGTATACGGGATTGATTAAGTCCTTGACATCGTGGTTCATCCGATGAGATCATCGTGGAACATGTGGGAGCCAACATGGGTATCCAGATCCCGCTGTTGGTTATTGACCGGAGAGTCATCTCGGTCATGTCTGCATGTCTCTCGAACCCGTAGGGTCTACACACTTAAGGTTCAGTGACGCTAGGGTTATAGAGATATTAGTATGCGGTAACCTGAAAGTTGTTCGGAGTCCCGGATAAGATCCCAGACGTCACGAGGAGTTCCGGAATGGTCCGGAGGTAAAGAATTATATATAGGAAGTGCTATTTCGGCCATCGGGACAAGTTTCGGGGTCACCGGTATTGTACCGGGACCACCGGAAGGGTCCCGGGAGTCCACCGGGTGGGGCCACCTGCCCCAGGGGCCACATGGGCTGTAGGGGGTGCGCCTTGGCCTATATGGGCCAAGGGCACCAGCCCCAAGAGGCACATGCACCAAGAGAGAGGGAAAGGAGAGAGTCCTAAAGGGGGAAGGCACCTCCGAGGTGCCTTGGGGAGGATGGACTCCTCCCCCCTTGGCCGCACCCTTCCTTGGAGGAAGGGGCAAGGCTGCGCCCTCCCCCTCTCCCTTGGCCCTATATATAGTGGGGGGAAGGGAGGGCAACCATACCTAAGGCCTGGCGCCTCCCTCTCCCTCCCATGACACATCTCCCTCCTCCCGCAGCGCTTGGCGAAGCCCTGTTGGAATCCCGCTACTTCCACCACCACGCCGTCGTGCTGTTGGATATCCATCAACCTCTCCTTCCCCCTTGCTGGATCAAGAAGGAGGAGACGTTGCTGCTCCGTACGTGTGTTGAACGCGGAGGTGCCGTCCGTTCGGCGCTAGGATCATCGGTGATTTGGATCACGACGAGTATGACTCCATGAACCCCGTTCTCTTGAACGCTTCCGCGCGCGATCTACAAGGATATGTAGATCCACTCCTCCCTCATTGCTAGATGACTCCATAGATTGATCTTGGTGATGCGTAGGAAAATTTTGAATTTCTGCTACGTTCCCCAACAATAGGTTCATGGGCGGAACCTGCAAGTTGATCACCAAAATATACATCAAGTTAATGACGTGATATCCCATTGTCACCACAGATACACGCGGCAAGACATACATCAAGTGTTCTCAAATCTTTAAAGACTAAATCCGATAAGATTACTTCAAAGGGAAAACTCAATCCATTACAAAAGAGTAGAGGGGGAGAAGAAACATAAGGTCCAACTATAATAGCAAAGCTCGCGATACATCAAGATCATGCCAAATCAAGAACATGAGAGAGAGAGATCAAACACATAGCTACTGGTACATACCCTCAGCCCCGAGGGTGAACTACTCCCTCCTCGTCATGGAGAGCGCCGGGATGATGAAGATGGACACCGGTGAGGGTTTCCCCCCCCCCCTCCGGCAGGGTGCCGGAACAGGGTCCCAATTGGGTTTTGGTGGCTATAGAGGCTTGCGGCGGCGGAACTCCCCATCTATTCTGTTCTTCGGAAGTTTTAGGGTACGTGGGTATATATGGGTGAAAGAAGTACGTCAGTGGACCTCCGGGCTGTCCACGAGGTAGCTTTCCTAACGTGCACTCCAAGTTTTTTGGGTAGCTTCCTTCCAAAAATAACTTCTCCAGTTGGTTTCATTCCATTTCGACTCCGTTTGATATTCCTTTTCTTCGAAACACTGAAATAGGCAAAAAAAACAGCAATTCTGGGCTGGGCCTCCGGTTAATAGGTTAGTCCCAAAAATAATAAAAGTGGAAAATAAAGCCCAATATTGTCCAAAACTGTAGATAATATAGCATGGAGCAATCAAAAATTATAGATACGTTGGAGACGTATCACGAACCAACCCTACTTAATTGTTCTAGGCACATGATCATCGGTATTAGGTAGGACCTAAATACCCTCTTTAAGGTAAAATAGCATAAAACAATATAGACCCTGACTCTCCATTATGAAGAATGGAGATCATCCTGTCTCCAATTCTTGCGCTTCGCTTCCTTTTGCTTCCAAGAACCTCCTTACGACTGTCCATACATTTTTTCCATTCCTTGATTTTCATGTCTCCACTTCTTTTAGAAATCCGGTATGGACAGTTCAGATTCGTAGGATGACCAGGACGTATGTTCAAAACATCAAGGCGACCACTTTGATACATCAGATGAGGCACACAATCCTCTAGGATTATCTGTTGAAAAACATAGTAATAACTTCATAGTTAGCAATGATGTACTAGTTTTAGAAGTATGCAAAAGATGCACGAATGTCGTAATAGTAAGAAATCTTACCAGGGTATCTCCATAGTAGTTACCGTAGTTCAACACGTGCACTAGTGGCACTTATTGACCATAATGTGGAGGAGCTTTACAATAGATATTGTAATTCTCAAGATCAGTACAAAATCCGACCAGATGAGTTTTCTCCTTATAAGTTAACTCAGAGCCATCGATGTAGTAGGTTCTGTCTACCATGTTCCGCACATTGTTTGAATAATCAAAATAAGCTGTCAACTATTTTCAAATGAACAATATAAATTAGCTAATAACTATGTTTGATAAACTCACATAGCGGTAGAATTGGAGGCGTATCAACAAGGACCCAAATGTCCATATTGTCTTGCTCGCTGTCAGGATCACCAAGATCCATGGTGACAAGCATACCCTCATCAAAACCATATGTATTGCAAAATGCTTCCCAATTTTTGCAACCAAAATGGGTTACGCTCTCAGAATTATACAGATTTACTTCGAAATCTATATCATGATGGGTCCTTAGGTGAATTTTCTTTGTTTCCATACTTTCATGGTCTTCAAAACCCATCGTCTCCAAGACGTAGCGTCTTGCATGGCATGGGATAAGCTAGTCGAATTGTAAAAGATGAAAAGTACACGTTGAAATAGTCGAAGTCGTGCTTAATTACGAAAAAATAACACTTGTCGTTGTTGCGTACCATTTCAACATCGAAGTTCTCCTCCAGCTTAATACTGAAGCACCGATCTTCATCTAGGTGAGGCCTGTCGCACAGACCTCGGTCGTCGTGGCACCTGTCGCACTCCCTGGGGAGACTTTTGTCGTCGAGTACGACATTTCCTATGTTCATAATTCAAATATTAAACATCTATAATTAAATATATGTACTTAAAAACATAAGTTAGATCATTATTATTCATCACGGGCTGACTATCGGTCTGTCGAGTCTTTTCTTGAAAACTCTCAGCTCATGTGGTGTATACATTCGACCGTTGGTGATGGTCCCTCCTCCTTTCATCCCCGAGTGCATTACACCAAAATGTCTAGCACACGGGAATGAAGGAGAAGCGACCCCCACGACAATAGTCGGGATTCTTCGTCCTCTCATATATATATGGTGGAACTCTCCCTCACTGATTCCTCTTTGACATTTGCGACCGTCGGTGATGGTAACTCCTCCTTTCGATCCCGAGTGCACTACACCAAATTGTCTAGCACACGGGAACGAAGGAGAAGCTACCCCCACGACAACAGTCGGGATTCTTCGTCCTCTCATATATGGTGGGGACTCGACAGATTTAAAGTCAACCCGAAATATCGTTTAATTATATTTCTAAAAAAGGATTTCGCTGGTCTCACCTCGAGGTCGGAGGCGGTCGGTGACGGGGACGACGGTGGGGATGATGGAGGGGGGCTCCTAGATTTCTGCGAAAACAAAAACCCTATAAGCTATCAACTAATCATATGCATACGCCTTGCATAGTGCTCTCCAATTTTAGCATTCAAAGTAGGAGTAGTTTTCGAATTTGAGCATTGAATAAGCAAAATCAAATTGCAAAATAAAGTAGTATTCAAATTAGGATGCATTCAATTATAAGCAAAACTACATCATCTCCATGCGTCCGTACATCATCGAATATTATCACTAATACACCTCGAATACTATCATACATATAGCATCGCTAGTACAGCTAGAACCGTAGCGCCCGACGGGTATCGGCGCGGGTGGTGGACACCCAAAGAGAAGGAACCATCATAGGATCATAGCTGCAGTGAGATCCCCGAAGAACCTGCCAGGTATTGTCGAACCTGCCCTCCAACGCAACCATGTAGCGACGGACGTGCTCGTCCTCCTCGCTGACATGGTGACGTACCACCTCCGCGGTGTCCGGAAGCCTCGGCATCGTCACTGGCCCACGCGACCGCCACCAAACAATGATCGGGTCAACGACGGTCTGGCTCCCCACCAACCTACGCCCCCCGGAAGGTAGCACCTCCCAAAACCAGCCCAGCGGAACCCAGTCCCGGACATGGCCCCTCTGATCAAGCCGGCCTCCTCCGCCGAGTCGACGACGAGGATGCGGGATAGGCATCATCGACATCGATGTGGGAATAATTGCTTTAACTAAAAAAATAAACTAGTTCTATTATTTTTCTTGCTAAAAATAAACTACTTCTATAGTGAAATAAACTAGTTTTATTAAATCAACTAGTTCAACTACTAAGCACTTACTATAAATAGAATAAAGTAGTACTTACTAATTAAAAATAAACTAGTTTAACTAGTTATATTATTTTTATAACTAATTATATTAAACAATTTCTCTTCTTATTCTATGAACAAAATTACAACAGAAAAAAAATCATAAAAATTCTATGAACAAAATAAAAATTCTATGAACAAAATTAGAACAGAAAAAAAAATCATGAAAATTCTATGAAAAATTTGACATATTCTTTGCATATATATGAACACACAAAAATTTTATTATTCAACAATAATATCACCAAAAAATCTATGAACAGAAAAAATTCTAACTTTTGCATATTCATTTATGAACAAATTACAACAACTCAATTAACTACACATCTAAACTACACATCTAAACTACACATCTAAATTAACTACACGGCTAAATTAGGAAAATTCATATAAGCTCACTGCACAAGGGGGCGGCGATCGACGAGGAGGCAGGGCACGGGGGCGACAGTGAGGGGCGCGATGACGGCGACGGTGAGGGGCGCGGCGACGGGCGACGAGGAAGCAGGGGCGCGGCGACGACGATGGTGAGGGGCGCGGCGACGGGCGACGAGGAGGCAGGCGCGCGGGGCGGCGTGGGACAGCATCGGAGGCAGGGCGACGACGGCGACGGCAAGGCGCGGAGGGGCAGCCTGGCGGCGTCGGGCGGAGAAGACGAACTGAATGAAAAATTTCACAAGTGCTAGTTATATAGACGAAGCATTGGTCCCGGTTCGTGACAGCAACCGGGACGAATGCAACCTTTAGTACCGGTTGGTGCCACCAACCGGGACCAAAGGCCTCTTTTCAGCAGCTCAAAGGGCGGGAAGCGGCGGCCTTTGGTCCCGGTTGGTGGCACCAACCGGTACTAAAGGGGGGGCATTGGTACCGGTTGGTGCCATGAACCGGTACCAATGCACCCCCTTTAGTCTCGGTTGGTGCCACCAACCGGTAACAAAGGCCTTGTGTTGCTGCGCCCGCGTCGAAAGTTTAGTCCCACCTCGCTAGTTGAGAGGGGCGCGCAGTGGTTTATAAGCCCCACTGTCGCACCCCTCTCGAGCTCCTCTCCATTGCAGGCTTACGGGCCTAATTGTCACTGCTATGCCTGATGGACCTACTGGGCCTTCTGCTGGTCTGAATCATGGCCCATGGATGGGTTTCTTGTCGTATTCAAGCAGTGGTGGCCCAGTAGGTGGCATATTTTTTATTTTTTGCCTTTTTTGTTTTCTTTTTTGCTTTATTTTTTGTTTTGTTTCTACTTACAACAAAAACTTATTTATTTTATTTTGTTTTGTTTCTAATTACTTATTTATTTACTTTATGATAATTCTTTTTGCTATTAAAGTTTCTAACAAAAAAAGTTCTTTATGAAAATTCTTTTTGCTTTTAATGATTTTGAACAGAAAATACTTTGAAAAGCATTTCAAATGAACTCTCAGAAGGTTGAAAGTTGGCATGGTATCATCATTTCACCCATATAGCATGTGCAAAAAAGTTGAGAGGGTTACGGCAAAAACCGGATGCACTTCGTGTACAAAACGGACAATCTCTTTCGAAGTATCAGGATTTCATACAGAAACTCGTCTATTACAAAGGGATTTCTTTTTTTAACTTATTTGAACTCCTGACTTTTTGTGTGTTCAAAATGCACCATTCAAAGCCACATCATCAATTTTCAACCCTTTCTGACTTCATTTGTTATTTTTCATGCATTTTCTGATTATTTTGAGCTATAAGACCCTAAAATTGAAAAGCATTACAAATGAACTCTGAAAAGGTTGAAAGTTGGCATGGTATCATCATTTCATCCACATAGCATGTGCAAGAAAGTTGAGAGGGTTACGGCGAAAACTGGATGCACTTCGTGTACAAAACGGACAATCTCTTTTGAAGTATCAGGATTTCATACGGAAACTCGTCTGTTACAAAGGGATTTCATTTTTTAAAACTTATTTGAACTCTTGACTTTTTGTGTGTTCAAAATGCACCATTCAAAGCCACATCATCAATTTTCAAGCCTTTCTGACTCCATTTGTTATTTGTCATGCATTTACTGATTATTTTGAGCTATAAGACCCTAAAATTGAAAAGCATTTCAAATGAACTCTAAAAAGGTTGAAAGTTGCCATGGTATCATCATTTCATCCACATAGCATGTGCAAGAAAGTTGAGAGGGTTACGGCAAAAACTGGATGCGCTTCGTGTACAAAACGGACAATCTCTTTTGATGTATCAGGATTTCATACGGAATCTCGTCTCTTACAAAGAGATTTCATTTTTTTAAACTTATTTGAACTCCTGACATGGTATCATCATAATAGTTGTGGAGAGAAAGTCTTCAGTTTTTCTTCGCTTGTGTCCTTTCCTTATTGCGCCGTAACCATGTATAATCTTCATCATTTATTAGGATGCTTGGGTTAGCCTTGACTTTGAAGGGAGGAATTTCATGAAACTTTTCATAATCTTCGGACATGTCTGACTTGCCCTCCACTCCCACGATGTCCCTTTTCCCTGAAAGAACTATGTGGCGCTTTGGCTCATCGTATGATGTATTCGCTTCCTTATCTTTTCTTTTTCTCGGTTTGGTAGACATGTCCTTCACATCTATATCTATACCTACTAATAAAGCAAGGTGCTTTATCGGCCCACTATCGTGTGGAGACCGTTTTGATGGACACATCAATTATCTCTCCCGATGCTTCTCGCAAAAAATCTCTTCCGTTGCAACGCACGGGCATATGTGCTAGTAGATAACCTGTGCCACATCATTGGCTAGGACGAACGGTTCGTCGGTGTACCCAAGATTGTTCATATCCACTGTTGTCATTCCGTATTGTGGGTCTACCTGTACCCCGCCTCCTGACAGATTAACCCATTTGCACTTAAACAAAGGGACCTTAAAATCATGTCCGTAGTCAAGTTCCCATATGTCCACTATGTAACCATAATATGTGTCCTTTCCCCTCTCGGGTACTGCATGAAAGCAGACACCGCTGTTTTAGTTGGTGCTGTTTTGATCTTGGGTGATCGTGTAAAATGTATTCCCATTTATCTCGTATTCGTTGTAAGTCAATACAGTCGAAGATGGTCCCTTGGACAACGAGTACAGGTCATCACAAACAGTGTTGTCAACTCTGAGACGTGTTTCCAACCAACTGCTGAAAGTCCTGATGTGTTCACATGTAATCCAGTCGTCGCACTACTCCGGGTGTTTGGAGCGCAGACTGTTCTTATGTTCATCGACATACGGGGTCACCAAGGTAGAGTTCTGTAGAACTGTGTAGTGTGCTTGAGACCAAGAATATCCGTCCCTGCATATTATTGAGTCCCCTCCAAGCATGCCTTTTCCAGTCAGTCTCCCCTCATACCGCGATTTAGGGAGACCTATCTTCTTAAGGCCAGGAATGAAGTCAACACAAAACCCAATGACATCCTCTGTTTGATGGCCCATGGAGATGCTTCCTTCTGGCCTAGCGCGGTTACTGACATATTTCTTTAGTACTACCATGAACCTCTCAAAGGGGTACATATTGTGTAGAAATACGGGGCCCAGAATGACAATCTCGTGAACTAGATGAACAAGGACGTGCGTCATGATATTGAAGAAGGATGATGGGAACACCAGCGCGAAACTGACAAGACATTGCACCACATCACTCCTTAGCCTGGGTATGATTTCTGGATCGATCACCTTCTGAGAGATAGCATTGAGGAATGCACATAATTTCACAATGGCTAATCAGACGTTTTCCGGTAGAAGCCCCCTCAATGCAACCGGAAGCAGTTGCGTCATAATACGTGGTAGTCATGAGACTTTAGGTTCTGGAACTTTTTCTCTGGCATATTTATTATTCCCTTTATATTCGACGAGAAGCCAGTCGGGACCTTCATACTAAGCAGGCATTCAAAGAAGATTTCCTTCTCTTCTTTGGTAAGAGCGTAGCTGGCAGGACCTTCATACTGCTTTGGAGGCATGCTGTCTTTTTCGTGCAAATGTTGCAGGTCCTCCCATGCCTCAGTTGTATCTTTTGTCTTCCCATACACGCCCAAGAAGCCTAGCAGGTTCACGCAAAGGTTCTTCGTCACGTGCATCACGTCAATCGAAGAGTGGACCTCTAGGTCTTTCCAGTAGGGTAGGTCCCAAAATATAGATTTCTTCTTCCACATGGGTGCGCGTCCCTCAGCGTCATTCGGAACAGCTACTCCGCCGGGACCCTTTCCAAAGATTACGTGTAAATCATTGACCATAGCAAGTACATGATAAACGGTACGCATGGCGGGCTTCCTCCGGTGATCTGCCTCACCTTTGAATGCTTGCGTTTCTTTCGACATTGATGGTTGGTCGGAAGAAATCAACGATGGCCCAGGTACACATTCTTCCTGCATTTGTCCAGGTATATACTTTCGGTGTCAGCTAAACAGTGCGTGCATGCATGGTATCCCTTGTTTGTCTGTCCTGAAAGGTTAGTAAGAGCGGGCCAATCGTTGATGGTTACAAAAAGCAATGCGTGCAGGTTAAATTCCTCCTGTTTGTGCTCATCCCACGTACGTACACCGTTTCCATTCCACAGCTGTAAAAGTTCTTCATCTAATGGCCTTAGGTACACATCAATGTCGTTTCCGGGTTGCTCAGGGCCTTGGATGAGAACTGGCATCATAATGAACTTCCGCTTCATGCACATCCAAGGAGGAAGGTTATACATACATAGAGTCACAGGCTAGGTGATGTGATTGCTGCTCTGCTCCCCGAAAGGATTAATGCCATCCGCGCTTAAACCAAATCATACGTTCCTTGGGTCACGTGAAAACTCAGCCCAGTACTCTCTCTTGATTTTTCTCCATTGCGACCCGTCAGCGGGTGCTCTCAACTTCTCGTCTTTCTTATGGTCCTCACTGTGCCATTGCATCAACTTGGCATGCTCTTTGTTCCTGAACAGTCGTTTCAACCGTGGTATTATAGGAGCATACCACATCATCTTCGCAGGAACCCTCTTCCTGCGGGGCTCACCGTCAACATCACCAGGGTCATCTCGTCTGATCTTATACCGCAATGCACCACATACCGGGCATACGTTCAAATCCTCGTACGCACGACAGTAGAGGATGCAGTCATTAGGGCATGCATGTATCTTCTGCACCTCTAATCCTAGAGGCATACGACCTTCTTTGCTGCGTATGTACTGTCCGGCAATTCGTTATCCTTTGGAAGCTTCTTCTTCAATATTTTTAGTAGCTTCTCAAATCCGTTGTCAGGCACAACATTCTCTGCCTTCCACTGCAGCAATTCCAGTACGGTACCGAGCTTTGTGTTGCCATCTTCGCAATTGGGGTACAACCCTTTTTTGTGATCCTCTAACATGTGATCGAACTTCAGCTTCTCCTTTTGACTTTCGAATTGCGTCCTTGCATCGACAATGACACGGCGGAGATCATCATCATCGGGCACATCGCCTGGTTCCTCTTCATCTTCAGCAGCATCATCAGGCACATCGACTAGTTCCTCTTGATCTTCACCAGCTCCCACCGTTGCAGCATCACCATATTCAGGGGGCACATAGTTTTCATCATCCTCTTCTTCTTCGCCATCTTCCATCATAACCCCTATTTCTCCGTGCCTCGTCTAAACATTATAGTGTGGCATGAAACCCTTGTAAAGAAGGTGTGTGTGAAGGATTTTTCGGTCAAAGTAAGACTCCGTATTCCCACAGTTAGGGCATGGACAACACATAAAACCATTCTGCTTGTTTGCCTCAGCCACATCGAGAAAATTATGCACGCCCTTAATGTACTCGGAGGTGTGTCTGTCACCGTACATCCATTGCTGGTTCATCTGCGTGCATTATATATAATTATGTGTGTCAAAAGTAAGAAAATCAGACAAGTATCTATCTAAAGTAAGAAAATAAGACAAGTATCTATCTAAAGTAAGAAAATCAGAAAGAATATAAGAACAAGAGGCTCACCACGGTGGTGTCGGCGACGAGATCGGCGCGGGGGATCGACGGCGGTGAAAATGGGGATGGGGTGTGACGGACCGCTAAACCTAGACAAATCTCAAGAAAAATGGAGCTCCGAGGCCGAGCTTCGAGAGGAGAAAGCTTAACTAGTGTGGCTCGGGCATTTCATCGAACACCTCGCGTGCATAGGAGGTGAGCTAGAGCACCCAATGCCCTCCCCCTTGCCGGCCAGCAAAAAATAGAGCACTGTGGAGTGCTCTGCTGTGGCGATGGGGCATATATAGGCAACTTATTTGTCCCGGTTCGTGGCAGGAACCGAAACTAAACCCCCCTTCTGTACCAATTCTAGGCATGAACCGGTACCAATGGTTGTGGGCCACGAGTGCGGCCCATTGGTCCCGGTTCGTGCCTCGAACCGGAACAAATGGATCCAGAAGAACGAGACCAATGCCCACGAGGCCCCGGCCGGCCCCCTGGGCTCACGACCCGGGTCTAATGCCCCCCATGGGTCCCGATTCATGAAGAACCGGGACTAATGGGCTGGCCAGGCCCGAACCAAAGCCATGTTTTCTACTAGTGTCATGATTCTTTCATACATGTCACTCTTGATTCATTGCATATCCCGGTACACCGCCGGAGGCATTCATATAGGGTCATATCTTGTTCTAAGTATCGAGTTGTAATTCTTGAGTTGTAAGTAAATAAAAGTGTGGTGATCATCATTATTTGAGCATTGTCCCAGTGAGGAAAGGATGATGGAGACTATGATTCCCCCACAAGTCAGGATGAGACTCCGGACTAGAAAAAAGAGAGAAATAAGAGGCAAAAAAGGAGAAGGCCCAAAAACAAAAAAAACAAAAAAATGAGAGAAAAAGAGAGAAGGGACAATGTTACTATCCTTTTACCACACTTGTGCTTCAAAGTACCACCATGATCTTCATGATAGAGAGTCTCCTATGTTGTCACTTTCATATACTAGTGGGAATTTTACATTATAGAACTTGGCTTGTATATTCCAATGGTGGGCTTCCTCAAAATGCCCTAGGTCTTCGTGAGCAAGCGAGTTGGATGCACATCCACTTAGTTTCTTTCGTTGAGCTTTCATACACTTATAGCTCTAGTGCATCCGTTGCATGGAAATCCCTACTTACTCACATTGATATCTATTGATGGGCATCTCCATAGCCCGTTGATACGCCTAGTTGATGTGAGACTATCTTCTCCATTTTTGTCTTCTCCACAACCACCATTCTATTCCACCTATAGTGCTATGTCCATGGCTCATGCTCATGTATTGCGTGAAGATTGAAAAAGTTTCAGAACATCAAAAGTATGAAACAATTGCTTGGCTTGTCATCGGGGTTGTGCATGATTTAAATATTTTGTGTGGTGAAGATAGAGCATAGCCAGAATATATGATTTTGTAGGGATAACTTTCTTTGGCCATGTTATTTTGAGAAGACATGATTGCTTTGTTAGTATGCTTGAAGTATTATTGTTTTCATGTCAATATTAAAGTTTTGTTTTGAATCTTTTGGATCTGAATATTCTTGCCACAATAAAGAAGATTACATGGATAAATATGTTAGATAGCATTCCACATAAAAAATTCTGTTTTTATCATTTGCCTACTCGAGGACGAGCAGGAATTAAGCTTAGGGATGCTGATACGTCTCCAACGTATCTATAATTTTTGATTGTTCCGTGCTATTATATTATCTATTTTGGATGTTTATGGGCTTCACTAAACACTTTTATATTATTTTTGGGACTAACCTATTAACCAGAGGCCCATCCCAAATTGCTGTTTTCTTGCCTATTTCAGTGTTTCGAAGAAAAGGAATATCAAACGGAGTCCAAATGGAATGAAACCTTCAGGGGAGTTATTTTTGGAACGGAAGCAATCCAGGAGACTTCGAGTGGATGTCAGGGAAGCCACGAGGCAGGAAGGCGCGCCCTACCCCCCTGGGCGCGCCCCCACCCTCGTGGACCCCTCGTGGCTCCCCTGACCGACTTCTTTCGCCTATATATGTCCATATACCCTAAAAACATCGGGGAATAGAATAGATCGGGAGTTCCGCCGCCGCAAGCCTCTATAGCCACCAAAACCCAATCGGGACCCTGTTCTGGCACCCTGCCGGAGGGGGGATTCCTCACCGGTGGCCATCTTCATCATCCCGGTGCTCTCCATGACGAGGAGGGAGTAGTTCACCCTCGGGGCTGAGGATATGTACCAGTAGCTATGTGTTTGATCTCTCTCTCGTGTTCTTGATTTGGCACGATCTTGATGTATCGCGAGGTTTGCTATTATAGTTGGATCTTATGATGTTTCTTCCCCTCTACTTTCTTGTAATGGATTGAGTTTTCCCTTTGAAGTTATCTTATCGGATTGAGTCTTTAAGGATTTTAGAACACTTGATGTATGCCTTGTCGTGCTTATCTGTGGTGACAATGGGATATCACGTGATCCACTTGATGTATGTTTTGGTGATCAACTTGTGGGTTCCTCCCATGAACCTATGCATAGGGGTTGGCACACGTTTTCGTCTTGACTCTCCCGTAGAAACTTTGGGGCACTCTTTGAAGTTCTTTGTGTTGGTTGAATAGATGAATCTGAGATTGTGTGATGCATATCGTATAATCATACCCATGGATACTTGAGGTGACATTGGAGTATCTAGGTGACATTAGGGTTTTGGTTGATTTGTGTCTTAAGATGTTATTCTAGTACGAACTCTATGATAGATTGAACAGAAAGAATAGCTTCATGTTATTTTACTACGGACTCTTGAATAGATCGATTAGAAAGGATAAATTTGAGGTGTTTTCGTACCCTACCATAATCTCTTCGTTTGTTCTCCGCTATTAGTGACTTTGGAGTGACTCTTTGTTGCATGTTGAGGGATAGTTATATGATCCAATTATGTCATTATTGTTGAGAGAACTTGCACTAGTGAAAGTATGAACCCTAGGCCTTGTTTCCTAGCATTGCAATACCATTTACGCTCACTTTTGCTACTAGTTACCTTGCTGTTTTTATATTTTCAGATTACAAAAACCTTTATCTACCATCCATATTGCACTTGTATCACCATCTCTTGGCCGAACTAGTGCACCTATACAATTTACCATTGTATTGGGTGTGTTGGGGACACAAGAGACTCTTTGTTATTTGGTTTCAGGGTTGTTCGAGAGAGACCATCTTCATCCTACACCTCCCATGGATTGATAAACCTTAGGTCATCCACTTGAGGGAAATTTGCTACTGTCCTACAAACCTCTACACTTGGAGGCCCAACAACGTCTACAAGAAGAAGGTTGTGTGGTAGACATCAGTGAGCATCATGAAATTGGTGATGGAGGATGGTTGATGATGACGACGGTGACGGATTCCCCTCTTCGGAGCCCCGAACGGACTCCAGATCAGCCCTCCTGAGAGAGATTAGGGCTTGGCGGCGGCTCCATATAGTAAAACACGATGAATCCTTCTCTCTGATTTTTTTCTCCCCAAACGTGAATACATGGAGTTGGAGTTGAGGTCGGTGGAGTCACAGGGGGCCCACGAGGTAGGGGGCGTGCCCCAGGGGGTGGGTGCGCCCTGCACCCTCGTGGACAGGGTGTGGGCCCCCTGATGCTGATTATTTTGCCAGTATTTTCTATTATTTCCAAAACATGTCTCCGTAAATTTTCAGGTCATTCCGAGAACTTTTATTTCTGCACAAAAATAACACCATGGCAATTCTACTGAAAACAGTGTCAGTCCTGGTTAGTTCCATTCAAATCATGCAAGTTAGAGTCCAAAACAAGGGCAAAAGTGTTTGGAAAAGTAGATACGTTGGAGACGTATCAACTCCCACAAGCTTAAACCTTTGCTTGTCCTCAAGCAATTCAGTTGACAAACTGGAAGTGATAAAGAAAAACTTTTACAAACTCTGTTTGATCTTGTTGTTGCAAATATGTAAAGCCAGCATTCAAGTTTTCAGCAAAGATTATGAACTAACCATATTCACAATAACATCTAGGTCTCATGTTTACTCATATCAATGGCATAATCAACTAGCGAGCAATAATAATAAATCTCGGATGACAACACTTCCTCAAAACAATCATAACATGATATAACAAGATCGTATCTCGCTAGCCCTTTCTGAGACCGCTAAACATAAATGCAGAGCACCCCTCAAGATCAAGGACTGACTAGACATTGTAATTCATGGTAAAAGAGATTCAATCGCAGTCATACTCAATGTAAATTAATAGTAATGCATGCAAATGACAGCGGTGCTCTCAAACTGGTGCCTTTTAATAAGAGGATGATGACTCAACATAAAAGTAAATATGGCACCTCTGCAAATCCCTGCTTCCCTCTGCTAAGGGCGTATCTATGCTCGAGTTTTGAAATTGAGATAAATAATATTTTGAGTGGCATACTTTCACTCTCAACATAACAACCAACAGATCTCGATATCTTCCATGCTACACACATTATAGGCGGTCCCCAAACAGAATGGTAAAGTTTATACTCCCCCACCACCAACAGGCATCAATCCATGGCTTGCCCGAAACAACGTGTGCCTCCAACTAACAACAGTCCTGGGGGAGTTTTGTTTGCAATTATTTTCATTTGAGCATGGGACTGGGCATCCCGATTACCAGCCATTTTCTCGTGAGTGATGAGCGGAGTCCACTCATCTTGAGAATAACCCACCTAGCATGGAAGATATAGATAGCCCTAGTTGGTACATGAGCTATTCGAGCATACAAAACAGAATTTCATTTGAAGGTTTAGAGTTTGGCACATACAAATTTACTTGGAACGGCAGGTAAATACCACATATAGGAAGGTATGGTGGACTCATATGGAATAACTTTGGGGTTTATGGAAGTGGATGCACAAGCAGTATTCCCGCTTAGTACAAGTGAAGGCTAGAAAGAGACTGGGAAGCGACCAACTAGAGAGTGACAACAGTCATGAACATGCATTAAGATTAATCAACAATGGGTGCAAGCATGAGTAGGATATAATTCACCATGAACATAAATATCGTGGAGGCTATGCTGATTTTGTTTCCACTACATGCATGAACATGTGCCAAGTCAAGCCACTCGAATCATTTCAAGGAGGATACCACCCTATCATACCACATCACAACCATTTTAATAGCATGTTGGCACGCAAGGTGAACAATTATAAACTCCTAGCAAATTAAACATGGCATGAGCAACTATAATCTCTAATTGTCATTGTAAACATGTTTAATTCATAATAGGCTGAATCAGGAATGATGAACTAATCATATTTACAAAAACAAGATAGGTCGAGTTCATACCAGCTTCTCTCATCTCAATCAGTCCATCATATATGGTCATTATTGCCTTTCACTTGCACGACTGAACGGTGTGGATAATAATAATAGTGCACGTGCATTGGACTAAGATGGAATCTGCAAGCATTTAGTACAAGGGAGAAGACAAGGTAATAAGGGCTCATGGTTAAATCAACAATAATGCATATGAGAGCCACTCAACATTTTCATCATGGTCTTCTCCTCTCGACCCCCAAAGAAAAGAAAAGAAATAAAACTATTTACATGGGAAAGCTCCCAACAAGCAAAACAAGAATGAGAAATCTTTTTGGGTTTTCTTTTAATTACTACTACTACAAGCATGGAAAGTAAACTAGCTAAAAGCTACAACTAATTTTTTTGGTTTTTCTTAAGGTTTTTCATACACACATGAAGAAGGCTTAGAAAAGAAAATAGAATGGCATGGATAGTACAATGAAAAAGTATGAGCGCCGACAATTAGAATGAGTGTGTGAACATGAATGAAATATCAGTGAGAAATACATACTCCCCTAAGCTTAGGCTTTTGGCCTAAGTTAGTCTATTCCCAGGGATGGCCTGGAGGATATCCAAAGTCGTAGTTGGGGTTGTACTGAGATGCAGCAGCTACTGCCTCAAGAGCTGCAGCTCGGAGATGAGCTGTCGTACTCCTCTCATACTCGTTCGCTTCCTCCCTGGTTATAACATATCTCCCTTTTGCCTGAAAGTTAAAGAAAGTAGGAGCAGGGAGGGCAAAAGTAACAATGGCAGTTTTTGTAGTAATTGTAACAGTGGCAACGGAAAAGTAACTAAGCAGAGATGAATATGTGAAAAGCTTGTAGGCAATGGATCAATGATGGATAATTATGCCGGATGCGATTCCTCATGCAACAGTTATAATATAGGGTGACATAGAACTAGCTCCAGTTCATCAATGTAATGTAGGCATGTATTCCGAATATAGTCATACATGCTTATGGAAAAGAACTTGCATGACATCTTTTGTGCTACCCTCCCGTGGCAGCGGGGTCCTATTGGAAACTAAGGGATATTAAGGCCTCCTTTTAATAGAGTACTGGACCAAAGCATTAACACTTAGTGAATACATGAACTCCTCAAACTACGGTCATCACCGGGACTAGTCCTGATTATTGTCACTTCAGGGTTGCCGGATCATAACACATAGTAGGTGACTATTGACTTGCAAGATAGGATCAAGAACTCACATATATTCATGAAAACATAATAGGTTCAGATCTGAATTCATGGCACTCGGGCCCTAGTGACAAGCATTAAGCATAGCAAAGTCATAGCAACATCAATCTTAGAACATAATGGATACTAGGGATCAAACCCTAACAAAACTAACTTGATTACATGATAAATCTCATCCAACCCATCACCGTCCAGCAAGCCTGCGATGGAATTACTCACGCACGGTGGTGAGCATCATGAAATTGGTGATGGAGGATAGTTGATGATGATGACGGCGACGGATTCCCCTTTTCGGAGCCCCGAACGGACTCCAGATCATCCCTCCCGAGAGAGATTAGGGCTTGGCGGCGGCTCTGTATCGTAAAACGCGATGAATCCTTCTCTCTGATTTTTTTATCCCCGAACGTGAATATAGGGAGTTGGAGTTGAGGTCGGTGGAGTCCTAGGGGGGCCACGAGGAACGTCTTGCCTTGCGAAGCGAGCAAGCTTCTGAAACTAGATGTTGTATTGATACACGGACATGCTTCCTTGCTTGAGATTGTGGAGTTCCTCACGCTTGCTCTCGACAACATTTGTTGGAATGTGATGAGATCGAAAGTCCCGGAAGGAGTCAGTCCAGGTAATCACTCGACCCCCTATGGAATCTTTGTACTGCTGATACTAATCAGCTGCTTGGTCCTTGAGCTGAAAAGAAGCGAACTTGACGTAGTCCTTAGGCCTGACATTGCTACATTCAAAATGCTTGTTTATGTCCACGAGCCAATCATCGGCGTCCATGGCCTCGGCACAAGTGCTGAAAGACTTTGGCTGATTTGCAAGAAATTGGTTGAGGGTAGCAGACTGAGGCTGATTGTTGAATTACCCTTGGCCTTGATTTCCTTGATTGCCTTGGCCTTGGTTGTGCTCTTGCAAGAGCTGCAAAAGCATCCGGGTATTGGCATTGGTGCCCGCCATCACAGCTTGCCATGCCTCCGGCGGAGGAGGTGGCGGAGGTGGAGGGTTTGACTACTCTCCATCGGTAAGTTGCGGATTTAGACGCATTGGGGGAGCCATCCTGAAGGTGACATCCGTTAGACTACGATAGACAAGTTGAATCAATGGATAGATATGTGGAACATATAGTCTTCACAATAAACATTCGAACAGAGATTGAATTAATGTATTCCAAAGTTAACATTACACGACATTAAGGTGAGAAGCCACTTATACAAAGGTTGATGAATGAAACAACAAGGTATGACTGGAACAAATAAGTGGTAAGGATCACCCAATTCCATACCAATTATCTGTCGGAAGAATAACTAAGAGCTACTAGAATTCCCACCTATTAACTCCCAAATCTTTCTGGTACACATAACCAAGAAAACTCCGGAAATCATGTACCATGAGCTTCGAAAAGCATCATTTATACTAGCTGTGGAAATACTCTCGAACACCCTCCCCAGTACTGGGTGGCGTCGAGGTTATCTCACCACTAACTGCATAAAAAAGATTTTCGATGTCGGCGAGCTCAGGTATACCAGAACTGCAACGATAAAATTCTGACGACAACACCTTGGAGCTCAACTCCCCTGGACACTACCACACCCCCTAAATGTCAGGAGGCACCAAGAACAATGTTCTCATCACAACAATATTGGATGATCCCAACATACCCGTGTGATCCTAATTTTTTTTAGTGAAAATGAGGAGAGGAAAGTCAAAACATCTACATCGGGAGTCCTCACGAGAGCGACAAAGGGGGCTGAGGAGTAAAAAGAATCCTAATCTCCGGTATATATATAATCCTAAGACTCAAAACAGTTTAGCTCTATACTCAACAACGTCAGCGGTTCGACCAAGCAGGGGGCTCCCAAGTCGGGATGGCTCTGATTACCAGCTTGTAACGCCCAAGATGCGGCTATCTCTCCTACATGTCGAGGCACGACTTAGAGGCATAACCGTATTTTGGTATGATCGCAGGAGGGGTCATCTTCACACAATCCCATGTAAATGAACAAGGAAGTAAATAGTTGGCTTACAATCACCACGTCACACAATGATCAAATTATTCATACATCATTCAGAGTGCACACAAGGTCCGACCACGGACAGATCCAAACGAAAAGAAGATAACCACCCATGCTAAGTCCCGATCGTCCCTACTTGGCACCACTACTGATCATCCGGAAAAGAAAACATAGTAACGGCCAAGGTCTTCGTCGAACTCCCACTTGAGATCGGTGGCATCACCTGCATTGGTATCATTGGCACCTGCAACTGTTTTTGTAGTATCTGTGAGTCACGACAACTCAACAATCTCAAAACCTGCGAGATCAAGACTATTTAAGCTTAAAGGTAGGGGGTGGTTATAAGGTGAAGTTGCAGCAAGCACTAAGAAAATATGGTGGCTAACATACGAGTACAATAGTAAGATGAGAAACTATGCAACGGACGCAGAGCTAGAAGTGATCAAGAAGTGATCCTGAACTACTTACATTCATACATAACCCACCGTGTTAACTTCCGAACCTCGTCGAAAAGAGACCATCACGGTTACACATGCAGTTGGTGTATTTTAATTGAGCCTGGTCTCAAGTTCTCCACAATCGGATATTAACAAATTCCCATCTGCCACATAACCGCGGGCACGACTCTTGAAAGTTTAAACCATGCAGGGGTATCCCAACTTAGCCCATGACAAGCTCACGATCGGCGGAGACAATCCTCCATCGCAGGACCATCCGATCAGACTCAGAATCCCGGTGCACAAGACATTTCGACAATGGTAAAACAAGTCTAGCAAGACCTCCCTGCGTGTCGTCACCCTGATAGTAGCCACGCGTATCTCGTGCTCGCAGTCCCCATGGCGTGGGCGCGAGCTAAACGAAAAGGGGCGCGCGGGTCGACTGTAGCCTGACGCTGGCAGGCGGTGCCAGAGGGTGCCATGTGGGTAGGAAGGCGGCTGGGTGAGAAAAGAAGGGAGAAGAAAGCCGCGCGGGTCCACGTGGGCTGCGGGGGCGCTGGGCTAGATGGGCCAGCCTGCTTTGCTGTTGCTGCTCGTTTCTTTTCTTTTCTTCAGGCAAAAATTCAAAGAGAAAAAGCACAGGGGGATTGGAGAGGGGTTTAAGAGATATAAAAATACTCTCAAGCTCCTGGAATTATGCCCTATTTAATAAAAATGGTTTGGAGATTTTTAAAGGAAGTAAAATAATTCAAGTTTGAATTTAATTCAAACTTGAGCCATTTTAAAACCTAACCAAATCAACTCCAAAATAGGTGAAACTTGGCACAGAGGTTTATGGCAAGGTGCTAGAATTTTGGGGAAAAGTTGGACATTAATGGAGGAGTGAAAATGGCACTTGCCAAAAAAGAAAGAGAAGGATGGGAGAGGTGATGCAGGGGGGGTCAAGCATGAAACACACAATGCACATGATGAGCCTGATGACATGCAACATGACAAGAAGCACAACTGCAACACTATGGTGAGGCCATGATGCAACAAATGAATGGCGAAAGAAAATATGACAAACAAAGACAAGACAAAGCAATGAGAAACAAAACAAAACCCAAAAAGGAAACCCAAAAGATGAAACCACTTGGAATTGATGAAGAAAAAGATGAATATATTTCCAATATTGGGAAATGTTACAAATGGGGTGTTACAGCTTCCCTCCGTGAATCGCCTATCTTTCTATGCAAGAGTTAAAGTATTCTTCTCTATTCCTTTTTATTTTTCTCTTTGGCAAGCATCATGTGCTGGGGAAAGATCTAGGCACATATATTGAGTTGGATATGAGTAGGCATGAGTTATTATTGTTGACATCACCCTTGAGGTGAATAAGTCGGGAGGAGAAACTATAAGCCCATATCTTTCTATGTGTCCGGTTGAAATTTTTTGCTCATATATTTGTTGTGAGTGTTAGCAATCATAGAAGATCAGATGATGGTTAAGTATGTGGACTTGCCAAGACGCTCCGATACGAGACCCTTCCTGAAAATATGATGAACTGTAGTTGCAAAGTTGACTGAGAACATAGTTTGTTGGTTTTCAATAAAGATTATGTTTTTACTTCGATGTTGTGATGAATTGTTACTTGTTCATAAGAAGTTATATGATAAAGTTTCATGATATATTTCGTTGTTGTTATAATAATGAGCATGATTCTACTATGTCCGTACTTTGTTTTTATCGACACCTCTCTCTCAAAACATGTGGACATGATTTTTGGTATCGACTTTCACATGAGAACAAGCAAGGTCTAAGCTTGGGGGAGTTGATACGTCCATTTTGCATCATGCTTTGCTACTATTATTTATAATGTTTTCATGCATAATAACACTTTATGGAGTAATTCTAATGCCTTTTCTCTCTTTATATGCAAGGTTTACACAAACTGGGAGAATACTGACATCTGAAATTCTGGACCCCCAAAAAGCTATGTCAGAGATACCTATTCTGCACATCTCCAAATGAGCTAAAATTTTACGGAGAATTATCTTGAAATAAATAAAAAAAATACTGGAGGAAAGAGCTACCAGAGGGGGGCTCCCTGGTGCCCACAAGGCACCAGGGCGAGCCAGCACCCCCAGGCGCCCCCTGGTGGGTGGTGGGCACCCCAGTCCATCTCCAGTGTCCATCTTTTGGTATATAAAGTCTTTTGACCTAGAAAAATAAGGACTTTCGGGACGGGGCGCCGCCGTCTCGAGGCGGAACTTCGGCAGGAGCACTTTTTCCCTTCGGCGAAGCGATTCCACCGGAGGGACTTCCCTCCTGGAGGGGGAAATCGAAGCCATCGTGATCACCAACAACCCTCTCATCTTTGGGAGGCCAATCTTCATCAACATCTTCAATATCACCATCTCCTCTCAAACCCCAGTTCATCTCTTATGTTCAATCTATGTACCGGAACCTCAGATTGGTACCTGTGGGTGACTATTGTGTTGATTACATCTTGTAGTTGATACTATATGGTTTATTTGGTGGAAGATCATATGTTCAAATCCATTATGCTATTTAATATCCCTCTGATCTTGAGCATGAATATTATTTGTGAGTAGTTGTCTTTGTTCTTGAGGCCACGGGAGAAGTCATGTTGCAAGTAATCATGTGAATTTGATATTTATTCGATATATTGATGATATATATGTTGTGATTCCCTTAGTGGTGTCATGTGAACGTTGACTACATGACACTTCACCATATTTGGGCCTAAGGGAATGCATTGCGGAGTAGTTATTAGATGATGGGTTGCTAGAGTGACAGAAGCTTAAACCCTAGTTTATACACTATTTCGTAAGGGACTGATTTGCATCCATATGTTTAATGCTATGGTTAGATTTTATCTCAATATTTTTCTTGTAGTTGCAGATGCTTGCGAGGGGGTTAATCATAAGTATGAGGCTTGTTCAAGTAAGAACAACACCCAAACACCGGTCTACCTACATATCAAATTGTCAATGTACGTAGCGAACGCGAATCAAACCAACATGATGAAACTGACTAGATGAAATTCCCGTGTGTCCTCAAGAACACTTTACTTATTATAACAAATTGTTTTGACATGTCCTGTGCTACAAAAAGGATTGGGCTACCTTACTGCATTTTTGTTACCGTTACTTGCTCGTTACAAATTATCTTACTATCAAACTACTCATTACCAATAATTTTGGTGTTTGTAGAAATTACCTTACTGAAAACTGTTTGCCATTTCCTTCTGCTCCTTGTTGGGCTTGACACTCTTACTTATCGAAAGTACTACGATTGATCCCTTATACTTTTGGGTCATCATATGCGCACGACACTAATACTTTGTTCATGGAAGAAAAATTGTCACGACAAATATTTTTGTTGTGGCCGGTAGCGTTTGCACCTCAGGGGTGACCGATAAAATTATGCCACATCATCACCATTAATTGGTTGGGCCGATTTGTTGGTCTGACAAATAATTTATCAGGAGTCTACCGGTAAATCAAGCCTATTTCTAGCACTATGTGTGATTTACTTGCTGGCAATTTATTTTGGTTTTGATTGTGAGAGAATTCGAGAACCTCAGATTTTAGTGTTGTACAAGGATTCAAAGGCAAGGAATGAAGGTAACACTTTTGTCCAATATTGTTTCTGTGTGGATTATAGCATATTTTAGTGCTAGGAAATTGGGATTTGCACACACGAAATGGCCGATTAATAGTCGACTGATAAAATGAATTAATCGGTCGATTACCAATTAATCTCTAATACCAAGCCGACCGAGACACTAATGATAAGCGATATACTAAACATTAATAAATATATAATTTATGTATCACACTTGCAACATATATGCGTTTACATAACACATCGATATTGTTGAATTAGACGCACACGTTTGACATGCGAATTTCTAATACACATTCATCATCTAGCTTCATGGCGGCGGCTTGGAACTGTTGATTTTGCGGTTAATAAATTCGTAATGAAGAGAACAAATGTCAACATCAATCATATTAAACACTCCCTCCGACCATTATGGAAAAGAGAGTATATAGCAACATGTATACATAGCAAAAACACGTCTTTATCAAATTAGATACCAAACATATAACATGATCACATAGCAAACCTAGGCATGGTAGAACTTGTTTAGCCTGGGGGGTCATATTCAGCGGTCGGATGTAGGCCATCTCAAGAAAACAGCAAAAAAAAAAAACACAGTAGATATCGCGGAGTAAGGCACTGAACAAACGCAAGGGAGCAAGATAAGAGGGGCACACACTCTTACTGGCTACTATCGAAATGAAATGAAATTGGCAGAACAAAGCAAAGGCGCAAGGATGATCGCATGACAGCGACACACAAACTAAAGAAAGAGCGCAGGAAAAAGCTAGCTAGAGTCAACGAGCTCAAATACTTTGCATGGATTTCAAAATAGCA
>NC_057800.1:14975858-14981304 GCF_018294505.1 Triticum aestivum
AGTCTCTCCCTCTTCTTTTCAATCTCCATTAACTTCCGCAGCTGCTTAGCTTGAAGTGCGTTGAGCTTTAGTCTCATCTCCGCTTCTTCCCTCTTCCACCTCTCTTCCTCTGCAAATCAAAGAGGTGAGCAAGGTTTTGGATTTCGAATGGACGGATTTTCTCGTGGGGGGCGAGATTCTCGGTTACCACGGTAACCGAGAAATACCGAATATATTTCGGACGAAATTTATTATTGAATTTTGAATTCAAATTCTTTTAGCCTCAATAAATACAGTGATTGAAGAGGGAAATATGTACTTCTGTCAGCAGGCCGACGCAGGTTCGAGTACTCATCTGCGCATGTCCTTTTTTTTCTCGGTAACCGTTTTTCTCGGGCGGTACCCAAAACCATGGAGGTGAGATGCTATTGCCAACAATCCTTGACCAGCTAGAATGTGTTCTCCTTGCCTCCAAATGACACAAACATGGAGTAAGCAAGAAAGCCACAGCTAGTAGGATTTATTTTCAACGATCCACTATCCAAGTATGAGAAAGCAATACTGCATTGCGGTTGATCATCTAAGATAATGACAATTCAAAGTAGTTTGAACAGTCGACTAGAGTTGGAATAGACTAAAATTAAACAACCAAGGTTGTAGATTTGGTCTGACATAATATTGGCTTGTGGGAACAAAGTTGTTAACTTCCAGTTCCCAAGTTACAAACAATAACAATAAAGCTTTAGTACTGGGCTCAGCGAGTAGAACAAAGAGTAAAGCTAGTATGAGAATTCATATTTACCTTGACGTTTTCTAGCCTCTTCCTCGTGGAACATTTGGATCCGCTCTTCCTCCGGAAACAGAGAGCACATCAATTTCAGCAGAGTCTCCCTTGAACGCTTTCTTGAAATCAACCGATTGATCCTTTCTTCCTTCTCTTTCTTTTTGCTATTAAACTCAGCTTCTCGACGCTGGATGGTTCTTTCCTGGAAAGCATTCTGAAACAGCAAAAGGGAAATTGGAAAAAGGTATGATAAAGACAACAACTTAATTTTTTACAAACTATTCACTGAAAGAAACCCTCCCTCTCAGTGGACAAATCGACTAGTTACATATAAGCTTGGAAATCTGATTAACTAGAATGAAACAACATGATAAGAGAGAGGGAATCAGCACTGCTGAATGCAGCTGTAAGAAGGATACATACATACCTTATGCTCCAACAATCGGGAAAGCCTATTTTTCTCCTGCAAATCAGCAGCGTGCTGTTGCCTGCTGAGCTCAACCTCTCGCTGCCAAGTAGAAATTGATAATGAATGTGAGAAACTGTGAAACAACAATCAGGATCTGCATCTTGTAAAAAAAATAACAGTAAAGACCAACCAGCTGCTCTTGCAAATAAAGGTTCTCTGCTTCCAACTCCCTGTTCCTCTGCAGCTCCTTGGCTGCAATCGCATAAAGCCTGACTATCCTCTCCATCTCCTCCTCCCTCTCCCTCCTCTCTTCCTCCTCTGCAAATCAAATCAAAGAGGTGGCAGGCATTATTGCCAACAAATACTTGATCAAGCCAACAATATATACTCGATGGACTCAGGCCGTGATCTTTGGGGATTAAATACAGTAGCACGGTATCTCTTCTCACCTGGAGAGAAGAGTACGGCAATGGCCATGGTCTGAGTCTGATCAGCCAGTCGACAATCTCCACCTCCCTCCTTTTCTGGCTTGGCGCCTAGTTCCCGGATCGTGTGCGGAAGTCTCGGCTGCGCGCGCGTCTGCTGCTCCCCTGTGTTGCGTTGCGTTGCCCCGTGATCACCTTGTGTATATATGCGGCGGAGTTCGTATCGCCGTGGGGCTCAATCCGCTTACCTATGGATAACTCTCTCTTTTATTTTTTTTACGTGGTTCCCAATGGTAACTATTGTTTTTAGACAACGCTAACGCCCACACGTATGGTGGGAGGCAAACCCGCCCACCACACGTCCTCTAACACACACACTACTCATGTCACCGCATGCATACACGTGGAAATCTTTTTGGATTTTTAGTTTTTAAAATGTTTTATCTTTTAAATAAAAAATCTGATTGAACATATGTTTTCACCATTAAATCCCTCGCGACGAGATCTTCGAAACTAGATCTCATATCAATATATTTCGAAGAATTTTTTTTGTTAAAAGTTGTCATGTCTATTGCACATGAAGTTGCCATGATATGTTTCAGCTATTTTTCCTACATTTAAAAGTAAATTTTGACATATTATAAAACGAGGAATTAAGAAACTAGACTTGCCATGCACCATAAACTAAAATTGCCATGATAGATGCACTTAAAATTGGCATGGTTCATATAATTTTTTTTTCATGGTCAAAGTACTGGAATTGCCATCATCAAAAAACTAAATTGCCATGATCTACAAACTAAAATTGCCACATGACAATTTTAGTTTAAGCACTATGGCAACTACAGTGTAAACATCATGGTAACTTTTGGGCAAAAAAAAATTCGTCGAAACATATCAACATGAGGTCTAGTTTTGAAGATCTCGCCCAGACGGATTTAATGGTGAAAACAGATTTTTAATTCGCTTTTTTAATTAGTAGATAAAACATTTTTAAGCCGAAAACCAAAAAGATTTCTGCTAATGTCATCTGTTCATACGTGGCAAAATGAGTGGTGATGGAGACCTGTGGACGATGTGCAAATGCCCACACGTGTGGGCATTAGTTTTTCCATTGTTTTTGGAACACCTGACGAGTTCTCGACAAGCACGTTGGGCCATCCAGCGGCTTAAAGCCCAGTAACGGTCCAAAATCTTTGGTTTTCTGTTATTTCTTCTTTTTCCTCGGGTTTTTTTGGTTTTCTTTCTCGTTTTTCTTTTTTTGATCTTTTTAGTGCATGTATGCTTTTTTTAATGCATGTTGTTCATTTTATTTACACATAACAGTTTTTTGATACACGTTGGACATTTTTTAAATACATGTTCTGAACACTTCTTCGAATGGATGTTTAACATTTTCCAAACACACGTTGAACTTAGCAAGGAAAAAAATGCTTGATGAATAATTTCATCAATTAAGCTCTTTCCGCACATGACCACGTCCAGGTCAAACTAAAACTAGTTCACGGGAGCGATTAGAACCCATCTAGGATTTCTCTCTCCATCCCATGTCCCTTGACGGTTAGGGTATACTCTCCCCTTTAGACTTCGCCAGCGAGCTCGTGGATTCACCTCTCCTCTGCTTGCCACTCCGGCGGCCGGTGAGGGGGGGAGGGGTGAATCTTGGTGCCTCCACTCTGGTTAGTAGTTTTAGGTTAGGTTTTTTTAGTCCTCATAGGTGCGGCGTTCGGACGGATGGCAGCGCTTCTTCTTCGAGTTCGTCTTCCGGCTTCGATCCTCCCCGACTTCGTTCATCTGGACGAAGTCGACGGAGATCTGATGTAGATTCCTTTCGTCTCCTTTGGACGGTGAGGTTAGGATTTCTCATCATGTGGCGAGATTTGGTGTCAGGTATTTCAGATCTATTCAGGGGTTCAACGATGACAAGGTTAGGGTTTCTCTGCCAGACTAGGAACACATAATGAATGAGGGCAACAATGAGGATATGCATCTTGTAACATGAAAACAAGAGTAAAGACCAACAAGGCTGCTCTCACAAATAAAGGTTCTCTGCCTCCAACTCCCTTTTCCTCTGCAGCTCCTTGGCTAGCTTGACTTGACCATCATCTCCCTTTCCTCCCTCTCCCTCCTTTCTTCCTCTACAAATCAAAGAGGTGATTTTATTATTGCCAACAATACTTGATCAGCTACAATTTTTTTTCTTTGCTTCCCAATGATGATACAAACAAACATGGAGAGAAAATATTTATGGAAAAGAGAGAGGCGGCGAGGTGGATTAAGGGGCAGTGTTCCCTGCCGGCGTGACGACAGGCTGCCCAAGCACAGCCCCGTCACAGAAGCCAGCGCTGGTCCGCATGTCGATGAGCTCCAGTCGTGATGGAGATTAAATCAATTAACACATAATCTCTTCAAGGTAATTGCATCTATAGTCCTCGTACTCGCTAGCGACGTCCAACTTAATACTGAAACTTGCGTATTGCTTCAATACGGTCCCCGTACACCAAACTACATGGTCAATATGGCCCCTAAGGTTGAAACGCCGGTCCTGGCTCTACATGTCACATACGTATTGAGTACTACAACTTCTTGAGCTTGCATTGGTTTTTCTCTTAAAAAAGAAATGGTGATGCAGCAAAGTAGAGATAAGTATTTCCCTCAGTTAAGAACCAAGGTATCAATCCAGTAGGAGGAACACCCAAGTCTCCAATAGTTGCACCTACACAAACAAACAAATACTTGCACCCAATGCGAAAAAGGGGTTGTCAATCCCTTCACGGTTAATTGCAAGGATGAGATCTGATAGAGATAGGTATAAAAAATAAGTAAAAGTGCAAAATAAAGTAAAAGGTAAATAAATTTCAGTAAGGTATTTTTGTGTTTTTGGTTTTATAGATCCGAAATAATATGATGAGAAATAGACCAGGGGCATAGTTTTCACTAGAGGCTTCTCTCTTGAAAGAACGCATATGATGGGTAAACAAATTACTGTTGAGCAACTGATAGAAAAACGCAAAGTTATGACGATATCCAAGGCAATGATCATGAATATAGGCATCACGTCCGTGAGAAGTAGACCGAAACAATTATGCATCTACTACTATTACTCCGCACATCGACCGCTATCTAGCGTGCATCTAGTGTATTAAGTTAATAAGAACGGAGTAATGCCTTAAGAAAGATGAGATGTGTTGGGGAACATTGTAATTTCAAAAAAATTCCTATGCACAGGCAAGATCATGGTGATGCATAGCAACGAGAGGGGAGAGTGCCATCTACGTACCCTCGTAGACCGTAAGCGGAAGCGTTATGACAATGCGTTTGATGTAGTCGTACGTCTTCACGACCGACCGATCCTCAGTACCGAACGTACGGCACCTTCGCGTTCAGCACACGTTCAGCTCGGTGACGTCCCGTGAACTCACGATCCAGTAGAGCTTCGGGGAAGAGCTTCGTCAGCACGAAAGCATGGTGACGGTGTTGATGAAGTTACCGACGCAGGGCTTCGCCTAAGCACCGCTATGATGTGATCGAGGTGGATTATGGTGGAGGAGGGCACCGCACACGGCTAAGAGATCAATGATCAATTGTTGTGTCTTGGGGTGCCCCCCTGCCCCCGTATATAAAGGAGCTAGGGGGAGGCGGCCGGCCAAGGAGCAGGGCGCGCCAAGGGGGGGAGTCCTACTCCCACCGAGAGTAGGACTCCTTCTTTCCTAGTAGGAGTAGGAGAAAGGGGAAGGGAAGGAGAGAGGAGGAAGGAAAGGGGGGCGCCGCACCCCCCCTCCTTGTCCAATTCGGACTAGAGGGGGAGGAGGCGCGCGGCCTGCCCTGGCCGCCCCTCCTCTTCTACAC